>NC_045443.1:114721250-114739487 GCF_002776525.5 Piliocolobus tephrosceles
GAGACTCCATCTCAAAAAAAAAAAAAAAAACACTATGAATGAAAACGCCAAGAATGCAAATAATACCCATTGCCAGTTACCAAGAGAACTCTCTTGGAAGGCTAGAATGACACCACCCAGGGAGGGTCAATAAAGGACCGAGCGTTTTGTGAATTTCAGCACCAGAAAGAGGCCTGGAAAGCAAAGGCTGGCCCACCTTGCACAGCAATGGGAACGCGTCACCCAGGGTCCTCAATGCCACATTCATGAACTGGCAGCCTACACAGGGAGATGGGGAAGTCACACTCAGCGGGCTGTCCCAGCGCCTCCAGGACACAGCTCTCCAAGTCCCACAGGTGCCAGTCCTCTGCTGACTCCAGGCCACCATGACCAACAACCTTTGTTTCCCTGCCCCCAGCTCTAGCCAGTCCCCACATCGAAAGGTGATAACTGAAGTTGTCAGGGATCCTTACCTACCCAGCTTCCACTGCCGCTGCTTCCTGGAGCACTGCAGGGCCCTGGGCCCTGCAACTGGCCCAGGACTGCCAGAAAGAGCCAGGGGCACAGCCGTGGCTGGCAGACCACACCCCCCTACCACCACCATGAGGAGCTGCGGGTCCCGGGTCAGCCAGCCAGGCCCTGACTCCCCACGCCCACTGACCAACAGAGCGGGCTCAGGTGCATCCCCGCAGCAGGCACAGGCTCAGGGCTCCAGATGTTTTCTCCATCAGTAAACAGATGTGGCTGTGACAGTGAGGAGGCCCCACCGCCTGAATCCTGGCCACCTCAGAAGCCCACACAGGGCAGGAGCTGCTGCTTCTTATTTTACTCCCTAGGATGGAGAAGGCGGAGGGGTTCCCAGGACTTACATAGGAAGAACAGCAGATACTTTACCCAAAATAAACAAAAGAGAACAATCCTTCTGCCAAACCAACCTTTCAATATTATTTAGGCTGGGTGTGGTGGCTCACGCCTGTAATCCTAACACTTTGGGAAACAGAGGCGGGAGGATCGCTTGAGCCCAGTCATAAGAGACCAGCCTGGGCAACATGCTAAGACCCTGTCATTACAAAAAATGTAAAAACTAGCCGGGTGTGGTGGTGCACGCCTGTAGCCCCAGCTCCTTGGAAGCCTGAGGCAGGAAGACTGCTTGAGCCCAGGAGATCGAAGCTGCAATGAGCCGCGATCCCGCCTGCACTCCAGCCTGCACAGGCGGAGGCCCCGTCTCCAAAATAAATAAAATAAAATAATTTTGTCGTTGCTTATTCCTCATAGTCAGTCTCATGCTACCAAGTGACCAGGCCACTTTAATGGACGTGAGGAACTGACAGAGGCCACGTTAATAACAAACTTTTTTTTTTTTTTATTGGAGATAAAAACAGCAAAGTCCCACATACCATACCCTACAAGACACAACGTGTGCGGACGAGCCTTGGCTGCGTACCGGTGCTGCAGGATGAGGCTGTCCGCCGGGCCTGGGCTGCTGCAGCTACGCAGGGAGGCGGCCCCGTTGCAAAGTGCGGTTTCTCTGCGAAGGTGGCGGCGGGTCAGTGGCAAAGGGCCATGGTTTCCATGTTAAGGAAGCGGACGTGCATCTTGGTCTCAATGTCAATCCCCTGCCAGATCTGGAAGGTATGGACCAGCGTTCAGGGCACATTCCCGCCACCACCTCACACCTGACCAGGCCCCGGTCCTCGGTCCTTCCCCACCTACCCTCTCCTGCCACCAACTGTGATGCTCCGGGCAGGTGAAACCCAGAGAGCTGTGTTTCAAGGCTATGAGCTAAGCGAGGACGAAAAACTTCCATCTGTCTTTTTTGCTGGTTAATTTGGCTCTGACATTTGGATTCTCTCTGAGATTGTCACAGCAAGTTATTATTAAGTACTGAATCCAAGCTCTTAGCTCCAAGTCATTTGAATCTCACCCACCACTTCAGGTTCTGTGATTTTCATGCAAATTACACAACCCCATTATGTCCCCTTTCCATGGGTACAATGCGGGACCCCCAACCTGTGCCGCCCACTTCACAGAATGTGGGGGGCTCTAAAGGAGCCATCCTCAGCATGGACGTGTTTTGTAAACTGTTAGGGGCTGTGCAGTCACAAGGCTTCCCCAGGCCACTGTCATCAATGTAAGGATCTCCAGTGTGGTCTTTACAACCTCCCTGGGATAAGGGACCACGTGCATTCTAGAAAGACAAACTCAAGCCCAAAAAGGTCATTTCTACCCAAAGATGGCATCGTGGCCCCATTCCTGGTGCTGGTCCTGCCACTACAGTCCAGCCTGGCCAGGGCCCTGGAGTAGACCTTGCTGCTACAAGGCTATGGATGTACCCCAGTGCTCCCAAGGCTATGCCCGCCAGCGCCTTAGCAAGTCGGGGCCCACGGGGGCCACAGATGGCAGGATGGGGGTGCGAACAGGAATGGAGGGACGTGGTGGGCGGGTGACTTCTCACTGCCTCCTGCTTATGTAAGAACTTCAAACTCTCACTCTGTCACTCTCAGCATCTCCGGGGACAGCCACGAGGCTGGTAACGGGGGAAAGTCAGAGCCCCGTGGGCACCCAGGGGACAGGGAGGCCTTGGGACATTTCTGGCCGCAGCCCCCCGGTACTTCCTGCTTTCCTGAGGCTGTTCTGGGTGTCACGGGGTGTGCAGACAGCTCTGGTTCCAGTCGAGCAGCCCTGGCCGTGCACCTTGCTGGGTGCACGAGGCGTTCCCAGGGTAACACACATGACCACGCACAGTGGTTTCTGCTAAGTGCCAGGTGGCAACACGGTCACCAGGGGCAATGGAAGGAACCAGGGAATGGGAAGGGCCAGCTGGTCCCAAAAGACCCTCAAGGATACAGGGACAGGCTGGGGGGCACTAGGGGCCTGGCAGAGGCCAGCCTTTAGGGCAAGGAAGTTGGTTTCAGAGGCAAAGAAATTCATTCTACTCAGTCTGAAGCAGTGATACCTCCTCCCCAACCCTCCCTCCCTCCTCCACCTTCTAGCTCTTCATCTGTTGTCTTGCTTTGGCGGGCATCACCTGCTCAGGTGACTGGGTCCCCAGCATAAGCCAGAGTGAGTCTGCAGCACAAGTGCAATTTCGGCCTTTTCCCAGTCTGTCCGCCCTGCCAGCCCCGGGGTGGGCCATGTGCACGGCAGTCCTGGGGGCCTGCCGACCTCCGCAGTCTCCTTTCAGCCTTTTATCACAGCCGGGCCCTGTTGCCTGCCTCTCCTCTCTCCTGCCGGGTCTAACCATTGGCTGCCAGGCTCAGCCTTGGCTCCACGGGGCTGTGATCCTGAGGGCCCAGTCCCCCAGTCCTGCTCTGGGCTCCTTGGCCAGAAGCCGTGATCCTTCCTTCCCTAATCCTCTCTCCCTCTTGGTCTCCTGCTCCCGACTTCCTTGTCTTCCTCAAGCCCCGCAAAAGCACTTGGGAACACTGTTGTGATGCCCAGGGCCCAAGTGCGGGGAGGGGATGGGGCGGGGGTCCCCTCCCTGCCACAGGACATCTGATCATCTAAACGGCCAGGAGCAGCTCTTGACTTGCGAGGCCAGCACTGGCCTAACCACCGTCCACCAGCAGAGGCTGGAGAAGCCATCAGGGAGGAGCGTAGAGTGGGCGGCCACTTCACCAAAGTGACATCTTAGGACACAGCGAGGAAGGCCCGGGCACAACGTGTGCAGTCGGCTCCAATCTGAGCTTCTGACAAACACTATTTCTACACACACGGAGTTTCCAGAATCCCTGTTCCAACTACAACAGGGCTTCCTTTTTTTTTGTTTGTTTGAGACGGGGTCTCACTCCATCACCCAGGCTGGAGCACAGTGGCGTGATCTCAGCTTACTGCAACCTCTACCTCCTGGTTTCAAGCGATCCTCGTGCCTCAGCCTCCCGACTAGCTGGGATTACAGGCGCCCACCACCACGCCTGGCTAAGTTTTGTATTTTTAGTAGAGACAGGGTTACACCATGTTGGTCAGGCTAGTCTTGAACTCCTGACCTCAGGTGCTCTGCCCACCTCAGCCTCCCAAACTGCT
This sequence comes from Piliocolobus tephrosceles, assembly GCF_002776525.5. Classification (NCBI taxonomy): domain Eukaryota; kingdom Metazoa; phylum Chordata; class Mammalia; order Primates; family Cercopithecidae; genus Piliocolobus; species Piliocolobus tephrosceles. Next base: position 114,725,253 of record NC_045443.1, read on the forward strand.
GGGATTACAGGCGTGAGCCACCAAGCCCAGCCTACAACAGGGGTTACTTCTGAGAGGGGCAGTGGGACCCCAGGTGAGAGAGAATTTGGTTTACACTGTATACCCTTTTGTACTGCTTACATTGTTTTGACTATGTGTGAATATTACCTTTTCCATAAAAAGTAAGAAAAACCAGTTTAAATGGCTTTAAAGGCCACGCCCAAGTTGACCCCTTCCTACTGAGATGTCGGTCACCCAGGAAGCCTGTCCCTTGCCACTGCAGGTAAAGGGCCATGTCCCCTCCTGACCAGTGGCCATACGAGGTCTTCAAGGGTCCCCCAAGGCCCCCACGCCCAGGCCACCCACCTTCAGGAAGTCCTCGAAGGTGATCCCCTCGTACACCTGATCAGGCTCCTGGGGACGAAGCACAGGGTGGACAGTGAGTGGTGCGGGTCCCCACACAGCTTCCTCAGGGGGACGGTCCACTGGCCTCCCCTCCCCACCAACACCCGAATGTCCGTGGTTGAGGCTGTTTGGGAGGAATCAGAAGAGGGGAACGTTCTGGATTATCTGCCTCCAGCATGCAGCCGGTCACCCTGCACCTCCAATATCCTCATTCATGGGCTTGAGGGTGGGATGGGAGCTGAGCGTGGCTTACCAGGGCCCTGGCAATGCATGGCTCAGAGCAGCAGCCCTCCCCACCCCCAGCCCCCCAGGGAGAGAATCCAAGGTGTGGGTGACACGGGGGCAAGGGGCTCTCTTTCCCCACTCAGCCCACCTCACCACCAGCCCCCCAGCAGCTGGGCCACTAAGATGCCTCCTGTCCCCCCCAGGGCCGGCCTCCTCATGCCTGCGCTGTGCTGATAAGAAGATTCCAGGCTAATCTAAGCTCACAGACCTCGGGGGGAGGTCAGTGAAACACAGGGCCAGCCGGTGAGGCCCACGCCTCATGCCTCATGAGTCACCGTGACAACCCAAGACCTCTGGGGAGGCACGGCCGGAGGGTGACCACAAGGAGCTTCTCCGTGCCAAACAGGTTTGGCAGAGCCGGTCTCCGTCTACTCTGCATCCTGCCTGCTCTGGGGACGACACCAGGAGCTCCTGCCCCTTTCACCGATACTCTCAGGATCCCACCGACAAGCCTCCAAAAACCTCACCCAGCAGCAGCACGCTTCGTGACAGCGAAAATCTGCTGACATCCCAGGTGCCCTTCAATAGAAGGTGAGGGACATAAATCTCAGTCATCCACCCTATTTGCAAGGCCAGCACTGGCCTCACCACCATCCACTAGCAGAGGCAACCATTAACCACTTATGCCTAGTGTTCCATTGCTGGAACGCTAAGCTGTGGGAGTTACTTATATTCTACTGCTCAAGGTCATCACCAAGGTCTGATTGCAAAAATTCTAAAAGCTGCAACCTCAGGCAAAAATGGGTTAAGAAGGGGTTGATCTATATGTCTCACTATGGAAAAGGCTCTGAGATATGTATACAGCAGATAAAGAACAAAAAAACAAAACCCAACAAGCAGAAAGATGTCTGCAGGTCTGTGCGTGCAAACCTTTCCTTTGATAACCAGACCTCCACCATCTGCCCTGTGGGTGCATGGGGTCATATGGAGAAAAGGGGAAGCCACATCAGTTCAATTATGTTTTGCATAAATCAAAAATAAAAGACACGCATGTATACATTGGTATATGTAGAAAAAAACTCACAGGAGGGAGTCCTTTTAGGGAAGAGGACCTGGGCTTGGCGGGGGGAGCAGGAGAGACTCGAAGCTCTCTCTGTGACTCTCTGAAATTCTGTACGTGTGTGTAAGAACACGGGAGGCACACACTAAGCGTGTTATGCGCCAGGCATGTATGTCCCAAGTGCCTTCCAAATGCTATTGTTTTGTTTTGTTTTTGAGACAGTCTCGCTCTGTTGCCCAGGCTGGAGTGCAATGGCACAATCTTGGCTCACTGTGACCTCTGCCTCCCAGGTTCAAGTGATTCTCCTGCCTCAGCCTCCCAAGTAGCTGGGATTATTATAGGCATGCACCACCATGCGTGGCTAATTTTTAAATTTTTTAGTAGAGATGGGAGTTTCACCATGTTAGCCAGGCTGGTCTCGAACTCCTGACTTCAAGCAATCCACCTGCCTTGGCTTCCCAAAGTGCTGCAATTACAGGTGACCAAATGCTATTGTTAGAATTTAATGACAGATGCCAATTTCACGACAGGCCCTGAGTTGGGTTCTGGTCTCTCTCCCATATTACAGATGAGAGGCACAGATGGGAGCTGCCTGTCCAGCTGGGAGCATCGAGCTGCCTCCAAGTCCTTGAGGGCCGTTTCTACTGGCAGGACTTTGCAGGCCTTTTAGTTTCCTCTTTATACTTAAAAAATTTTGGCCGGGCACAGTGGCTCACACCTGTAATCCCAGCACTTTGGAAGGCTGAGGCGGGCGGATCACGAGGTCGGGAGATCGAGACCATCCTGGCTAACACAGTGAAACCCCGTCTTTACTAAAAATACAAAAAATTAGCTGGGCATGGTGGTGGGCACCTGTAGTCTCAGCTACTCAGGAGGCTGAGGCAGGAGAACAGCGTGAACCCAGGAGGTGGAGCTTGCAGTGAGCCGAGATCCCGCCACTGTACTCCAGCCTGCGCAACAGAGCGAGACTCTGTCTCAAAAAAAAAAAAAAAAAAAAAAAAAATTTGGCCAGACACAGTGGTTCACATCTGTCATCCCAGCACGTTGGGAGGCCAAGGCAGGAGGATTGCTGGAGGCCAGGAGTTCGAGACCAGACTGGTCAACATAACGACATCTCTTTTCAGCAATACATCTCTTTTTAAAAAAACTTTAAAAAATCAGCTGGGTGTGGTGTTGTACACCTGTAGTCCCAGCTGCTCCATAGGCTGAGGTAGGAGGATGGCTTCAGCCCAGGAGATGGAAGCTGTAGTGAGCTATGATCACACCACTGCACTACAGTTTGGGCGACAGAATGAGACCCTGCCTCTTAAAAAATAAATAATAAATTACCAAAAAAAATGAAACCCAGCAGTTCTCGGCTAGCCTGGGCCAGCCCTGTCCCTAAGGGCTCCTTCCTCCCTGACTTCCCACTCACGGGCACAGTGGCTGCCCTCCCTGCCGGGCCACCCTAGGTTCCCAGGCTGGCCAAGGGGAGCTAATTATAGAAAAGGCCTCCGTGGCCAGCGTCTGGGGCTGGAAAGGGGGTGATTGGTGCAAGGAAGGAGGGCAGGGAGTGGGGGAAGCAGTCCCCCAGTCAAGCATCCATGGGTGCGACCTCCTGAGAAAGCACTCTCAAAACATCCCACGGGCTGGCGTGGTGGCTCACACCTGGAATCCCAGCACTTTGGGAGGCCAAGGTGGGTGGATCACTTGAGGTCAGGAGTTCAAGACCAGCCTGGCCAACATGGTGAAACCGCATCTCTGCTAAAAATACAAGTTAGCCGGGCATAGTGGCACATGCCTGTAATTCCAGCACTTGGGAGGCTGAGGCAGAAGAATCACTTGAACTCAGGAGGTGGAGGTTGTAGTGAGCCAAGATGGTGCTACTGCACTCCAGCCTGGGCGACAGAGTAAGACTTGGTCTTGAAAAAAACAAGAGATTCTGCCTCAGTCAATAACTGCCTTTGGAAGTCCATTAAAGTGGGGACCACGGATCGTTTGTCTTCAGCGGGTAGCACAGTGAGAACGGGAAGTGTCCTCAGAGGCCAGGCGGGATTGAACCAATGCAGCTGCCCCTTGCCCCCAGCTCAGGCCCGTACTCAGCTCGGTCTGGGTTTATCTGGCCGAGGTTTACACCAGAAGGATTTTAAGAGCGCCCAGTTTTAAGAGCGCCCAGAGGACCCATGAGTGAAGAACGAGGTGCAGATGAGCCCTCTGCCTGGCAGCCGCCTTCCTGGTTCCGGGGCTACCTCCACCTCCCGGGGGCTTGTGGGCAGCGGGTGCACCCCGGAGCCTGCCTCCGCCCCGAGATGCCGCTGCTTCCCAGGCTGCTGGGGTTTTATGCAGATCAGCAGCTGCCAGCAATTTCACTACAGCAAATTAAGAAAACTGTCACCAATTGAAACTGGAGTAGGACAGGGAGCAATTTGAAGAAGGAGAGTGTAATTAAATTAAATGGGAATTTGGCCCGACAACCGGCGGGGATCCCTGCTCTCCCCACCGAGGTCACGAGCCCTCTCCTGTGGTGGTTAATCTGCTGAGTGCAGAGGTTTCCCCCAAGCCAGAAGCTTCCCCCCGGGCTCCAGAGGCAGACAGATAAAATACATGCCAGGAAGCCGACCGACCACAGCCCCCGCCTCTGGGAGCAGGCCCAGGCAGGCGGCCTCATGTCCCTCAAGGACGGGGCTGGGGCACAGAGAGCAGGATCCAGCATGAACCCCCCTCCGCTCTGGCCTGGGCCAACACAAACCCATCAGGGTGTCTAGAGACGCACCTGCTTTAGACACACAGCGGCAAAGGGCTGACCCGTCAGGGGGGCCACCCAAACCCCTCAAGGAACACACGACACCCAGGTGGTCACCTGCCTTCCTGAGTGGTCCCGAGGCTTAGCGCCTCAGGGCTGGGGGCTGGCGGGCTGCGCCCGTCCTTACAAGAGGAAATCTTCCCAGCACAGGAGAGATCGAAAGGTCTAGAGGATTCTCTATGCTCTCTGAGCCTCAGTTTCCCCACCAGTCAAAATGAGGCAAAATGTAGGAAATGATGAACATGGGAAGGCCGGTCCCCTCTCTTCCCTGTCATTTACACACCAGCCCCTACCTCAGCTTCTCCACCTGACCCCACGCTGACCCCTGCTCCAAGGCCAGAAGTCGCCTCTGAGTCATTTGTTAAGAAATAAACTAATTAAGGCCAGCCTGTGCCATGTGCTGCCCAGGCCTGGCTCCAGGGCCAAGTGCTGCTATGAGCACTGACTGAGGCCAGGATGGGGGCCGGGGGCGCTATGCAGGTGAGGGCTCCTGGACCTCGAGCTCTGCTTCCCTGCCTGTGCAGTTCTCTGGGGACTGGGACTTTCAGTCTCCTGGGGGACAGGAAGGGCTGGGAGAGGTTTCTGAGCTCCACAGGCCACAGGTAGAGCAGGTGGCAAAATACACCAGGCCCCATCCCCCGTGAGGCCTTCCAGAAACACAGAGCATGCGCGGGAAAGGCACTGCGTGTCTCAGGAGGGCTGCAGGGCACTCACCATCTGCCCCACGCACACGCTGGCCGCCTCCATCATGGCCCCGTCGGCGATGGAGCGAGCGGACTCCTTCTCGATGTGGGGGTTTCCTGACAGCAGCTCCTCGACCACCTGCCGGGTGGGGCGGAAACAAACCGTGACCTTGGCCCTCCATCAGGGTCGTGGGGGTGGGAGGGAGGTGCCAGGAACCCAGGGCGGGCCAGAGGAGCATACTTTACATTTCGATATTCTTCCAGGGTGATGCGGCCGTCGCTGTCCGAGTCGTACATGTGGAACAGAACTGGGGTGGCAGGGGACAGAGGGGACTCTGTCAGGCGGGGCCTGGCCCCTGCCACCCCGAAATCTACACTAAAGACACCAATAACCAAACCTCAATGCCAAAGCCAGAGGGGTCAGGCACGAGCTGTGGGACCAGACTGACCACTTCCTACTGGGTGACCTTGGGCCCGTGACCTAACTTCTCTGAGCCTCAGTTTCCTCATCTGTGAAATGGGAATAACAACAGCGTCTACCTCGTGGTCTTAGGAGGGCTGGGAGTTAGCGCTGTGGCCCCATGAACATGATGATAGTAAGCGTTACCCGTTAACACAAGTCAACAGTGTTGAGTTCAAAATATTGCTCCCACAGCCCCAGGAGGCCCCACGTCTCAGCCGTGGCAGGTGGTGGTCCACAATGCTTCTGATCTGGGCCCGACCAATCTAACGTGGGCGGTCCCAGGCCTGGTATCAGGGAGGCGCTGGCCGGGAGGGGGCCTCTCCCTGTGGTTCCCAGCACGGCCTTGGGAGCTGGAGCTCTCCCAAGTCTCCTGTGTTGGCCTTTTCTTTTTTAATGTATTTATTTTTTCGAGATGAAGTCTCGCTCTATCACCCAGGCTGGAGTGCAATGGCACGATCTGGACTCACTGCAACCTCTGCCTCCTAGGTTCAAGAGATTCTCCTGCTTCAGCCTCCCGAGTAGCTGGGATTACAGGTGCATGCCGCCACGCCCAGGTAATTTTTGTATTTTTAGTAGAGACAGGGTTTCACCAGTTGGCCAGGCTGGTCTCAAACTCCCAACCTCAAATGATCCCCCCGCCTCAGCCTCCCAAAGTGCTGGGATTACAGGTGTGAGCCACCATGCCTGGCCGGCATTTATTTATTATTGTTATTATTTTTTTCAGAGATGGGGTCTCCCTCTGTCACACAGGCTGAATGTAGCGGTGCAATTGTAGCTCACTGCAGCCTCCATCTCCTGGGCTCAAACAACCCTCCCACCTCAGTCTCCTGAGTACCAGGGACCACGGGCACGCAGCACCACTATGCTGTGCTAATTTTTTTATTTTGTAGAGGTGAGTGTCTTTCTCCCTGTTGCCCAGGCTGGGCCCTGAACTCCCGGCTTCAAGTGATCCTCCCCACTCAGCCTCCTAAGGTGCTGGGATTATAGACACGCGCCACTGAGCCCAGCGGGCATTTATTGAACACTGACCAGAAGCCCAGGTGTGCAAAGCGCTTCACAAACCTCTCCATCTCCCTCTCACCCAACCCCAAGAGGCCAGGGATGCCTGAGCCCTGCCTCCCAGACAGACTGTCAAAGCTCACGGAAGTTAAGGCGTTTGCCCCCAGCCACACCACTAAGGGACAGGAAACCAGGGATTTGGACCTGAGTCCGTCCTGTTCCTCGCCCCTTGGAGCAGACAGGAAGCCAGGCTCACACCAGGGACCCCTGCCTGGGCGGTTCCCACCAGCCCCACGTACACATTCCAGTGCTAAATATAGTCAAGTCCCATGTTTACATTTTCTTGATGAGGAGGCTGACCTGGGGCGGGGCACAGAGGGATGTCAAGAGTCATGGGAAAGGCCACAGGAAAAGGAGATGTGACTCGGGCCACTGCCTGGGACCTGTGCGGCTGACCAGCTGGGACCGCGACTGAACCCACTCGGGAGCCAGAACACAGTGGGGCTGGTCTCAGGAACCCAGCAATAGCACAGCCCACGGAGGAGGGAGAGGAGGAAACTGACTATGGGGGCACTTCCTGTGTGCCAAAGGCTGACTGTGTGATCTTGCCCAGCCCTCAGAACCACATACAATCGGCATACCCACGTTCTGGGTCAAGGTTCAAGGTCACATGGCTGGTAGATGAGAGGGGCCGCATTGGAACCCAGGTCTTTGCATCAAGGGCCTTGTTGCACAGCCACTGCACAACCCCCTTCTAGTCCCAGGAAGCCGCAAGCTGCTGAGGAATGTTTAGGATGAGGGCGCCGGGAACGGGAGACAGCAATGCCAGCCTCACAGGGACGAGGGCTGGTGTCCCCAAGCCCTCCAAGCCCCCAAGCCAATGCACACCCAGCCTCCTGCTGCAGGGGTGCCTTGTGTTCTGAGGACTGAGGGGAGGCTGCACCCCAGGCCAGGTGTGAGCAAGGGGACTCAGTAGCACGCACATCTCAGCTTCTCCTTCCGGGACAGCTCCACCTGTTCCTCGTCCATGCTGGTGTCGATGGGCCGGAAGTAGGACATGATGGTCAGGAAGTCCTCGAAATTGATCTCATCAGCCAGGCCACTGGGTCCCTTGCGCAGGTTCCTACAGGAGCAACAAGGAGGGTTTTGGAAATAAATGAAGAACCGGATCTTGTCCTCTTGCTACCGTTAGCGCCGAAAACTCTGCTCTCAGGGCACAAACTGGACCCACGATGGCTGCTCTCGCCTTGAGTCTGTGCCCCAGAAACCTGCTTCGTGGAGGGGCTGGGGGCTGCAGAAGCTGAAAGCTCAGTCCCTGCCTTGCCCTCATGGAGCTCCCATCAGGCGGGTGGAAGAGAGACAGACCACTGCATGACTGTTGATTCAGGCGGGGACAGAGGGAAGCGTGGGTGTGTGGTGGTGCACACAGGTGAGCATTTATGAGGAAACCGAGCAATCCAGTAACTCACCAAATACCTCTCCCGATCTTCCTTTAGTTCAGGGGTTGGCAAACAGCCCACGGGCCCAATCTGGCCTGTCATCTATTTTCATACAGCCCATGAATTAAGAAGACTTTCTGGGCCCAGCACTCTGGCCGAGGTGGGCAGATCACCTGACATCAGGAGTTCGAGACCAGCCTGGCCAACATGGTGACACCACGCCTCTACTAAAAATACAAAAATTAGCCGGGCGTGGTGGTGTGCACCTGTAGTCCCAGCTATGCGGGAGGCTGAGGCAGGAGAATGGCTTGAACCTGGGAGGTGGAGGTTGCAGTGAGCCGAGATCACACCACTGCACTCCAGCTTGGATGACAGAGGGAGACCCTGTCTTAAAAAAAAAAAAAAAAAAAGAAGACTTTTCACACGTTTATCTTAATTTTGTCAGAGTCAGGGTCTCACTCCATTGCCCAGGCTGGAGTTTGGTGGTGTGATCATAGCTGACGGCAGCCTCAAACTCCTGGGCTCAAGCGATCCTCCTGTCTTAGCCTCCCAAAGTGCTGGGACTCTATGTGACAGCCATGTGCCTGGCCGGTTTTCACATTTTTAAATAGTTGAAAAAATGCTTGCCAAAAAAAAAAAAAAGTCAAAAGAATAGTATTTCATGACGAGTGAAAATTACATGAAATTCAAATGTCAGTGTCCATAAATAAAATTTTATTGGCACACAGCCATGCCCATTCATTTATGCTTGTCTGCACAGTTGAGTAGATGCAAGAGAGACTGCGTGGCCCGCAAAGCCTAAAATATTTACTCCTTGTCTTTTTACAGAAAAAGTTTGCCAACCTCTGCTCACTCTCACTAGTTCAAAATTTTAGGATGGTGATTGACTGCAAGCATCACTAAGTAATCTGTTTATACACAAATACAAAGTTTGCCAGTGATGGAAAGTTTTGTGGTAAGTTAGGGCAGGTTTGAGCCTGGCCGTATCAATGTGCTTTTTGGAGGAGGCAAGAAAGGGCTGGTGTTCCAGGGGACGGGGACACAGGGAGTCATGCCCCATGCCGGGCACAGTGCCTGACACCCAGATGAGGGGCTCAGAAATGTGTGGTCCAGCTCGGGTCTTGGCAGTTGCTAAGAAAATAGCTTGGAGGCCAGGCGCAATGGCTCACGCCTGTAACCCCTGCACTTTGGGAGGTTGAGGCAGGCCAATTGCTTGAGCTCTGGATTTCAAGACCACCCTGGGCCACAGGGAGAAGCCCCGTCTCTACAAAAAATACAAACAATTAGCTGGGTGCGGCGGTGTGCACCTGCAGTCCCAGCTACTTGGGGAGCTGAGGTGGGAGGACTGTTGGAGCCCAGGAGGCCAAGGCTGCAGTGAGCCAAGATCACGCCACTGCACTCCAGCCTGGGTGACTAAGTTTGAGATCCTGTCTCAAACAAAACAAAACAAACAGCCTGGAGACGACTCCAAACCCGAGCTCCTGACTCACTGTCCTCAAACCTTATCACTAACGGACTCCGACTGTGAGCGCCCGAGGCCGCTGGGGAGGCTGTCATACAGCTGGCAAGCTCAAGGTTCTGCCACAGCCCCTCAGTGTGGCCCTTTGGAAGGGGCAGTCCCTAGCTGGCCCGGGGTGGCTAACAGTTAGTGGTTAGTGCTTGGATGTCACTTGGGTTCCACCCAGGGCATGACTGCACCTCCACTGCAATTCTCTCTTTAGAGGTTCATCTACTACTCCTTTTCAGCACCCAGCAAATACACTAACACCCATACGACAGCCTCTAAGTGGCCCGGGAACTGCCTTTCTTTTTATCTTTCTCTTCCAGATTTTCCAGGGAGAGGTGGGGTCCCAAGTCTGGATAAGAGAAGGCAGAAACTGCCCATCTGCGGGATGAGATCCGTCCTTCCCCCAGGAAGGCCATCTTTATGTGTTTTCACAGGTCTCCCTTCTTTCTTTTATCGGATGAAGCTCCCAACTGCTCCTGCCACAGGCTTTAATAACCTTGAAGTTCTCGCTGTGGGCGGCACAGACCAAATTTGCAGAGCATAAAAATAGCCCCCGGACTTATCAGGCCGCTCTGAAAGCCCTTCCCACAGCGACTGGCTCACACGTCCTTCTCAAGTGGTTTAGGCTGCAGCAAGAGGGATTAGGTGAAAATGTGACAGACCCCTGGGGAAGGCAGGGTGTGTGTCCTTCTGGGACGGTTGAGACCTGTTCTGCTTCAGCCTCAGGACCCAATTCAAGGAAGGAGGGTCCCTTCCCCTCCGAGTGCTCGCAGAGGTCTGCAGAGACCAACATTATGGTCTCCAAAGGCAATGAGAGCCAGCGCCAAGGAAACCCAGACAGAGCACCTAGAACCAGCCCCACCTGCTCTCTAACTCCATTTTTTTAAATAAAAGGTTTTTTTTTTTTTTTTTTTTTTTTTTTTTTAGAGATGCGATCTCCCTATATTGCCCAGACTGGTCTTGAACCCTGGCCATATGCAATCCTACTGCCTCAGCCTCCTCAGCTGCTGGGATTACAGGCGCGTGCCACCACACCCAGCCCTCTGCTCCCATTTCTAAAATGAGCACCAGGATGAAGATCAGTGGACAGAAAACAGGGGCTACATCTAAATCTGCGGCCCAGCATGAGGACAGGCCATTTTCTCTCCTTTTGCAAAGATGCCACCTTAACTTTCTAATTCTCCTGTAAGGAATGGAGTGCCCCTGGAGGTGGGGATGGGCTCAAAATACCCCTTCCCCAAGACCTGTTCCCAAAGAGTCTTAGGAACAAAGGCTGAGGCTGGTATTTCTTGAAAGGAAAATCCTGTTTCCAGTATCTCCTCTGAAATCCTCCTCCAGCTTCTTCTCAGCATTTACAGGATATGACGTGAAGCCCTTTTCCAATAGTTACAGGCTCCCAGCCGTAGCCCACGAAGTGTTCTGGGTGCAGGCCAGAGGAAACCCTTTTTAAAATCATCCCCTCCCTCGGTGACTTCTGGACCAGCCTTAGTCACTGGCACCTCCCTTTCTCCACACCAGGTTTCTCTAAAGAGCAGCTGGAGGCTGAGGTCCGGGGACCCACAGGGGAGGCTCTCACCGCCCCATACCTGGCCACCGCCCTCCCCTTCTGGCTCGGCCCGGATCCCCGGCCATCTTTCAGTGGCAGCTCCATCAGGCAGGCACAATGACAGCTGCTCTCAGCTCCAGACCCGAAGTCTCCTGGATGACCCCCACATCCCCACACCCAACCACCCCCAGGTTCACACCTCTAGTCAGTCTCTGGGAACCTTCCTTTTCTCTCCTGGCCCCTGCAGCTGCCTGGCCCAGCCCCCACCTTCCCGTGCACTCCAAGTGCAGCTGGAATGAGCTTTGCAAAATGCAAATCGGAGCCTGTCGCTCCCCTGCTCAGCACCCTCCTGGGGCCTCCCCCGTCCTCCTGGTAACCCCCAGTCCCACCTGGACTCCCAGGCCTGCAGGGTGGTCTCAGCCACCCACACCAGCGCAGACCTCACCGCCCCTTTCTGCCTAGCTCCCTCCTCAGGGTCCCCACAGGCCTGTCCCACCTGGAGTCCCCCGAGATGTGAGATGTGGCCACTTGTTTCAACGTCCACCTTCTGAACACTCAATATTCCCCAATGACTGATGTCCCTGCCCCCCTCCTTCAGGGAGCGCCACGCCTGTGCCCAGTCTCTGTCCTAAATCAGACCCTTAAAGGAGGAGGAGGCTACTGCCTCCATCTGCCTGTCCCTACGTCTGACAGCGGCATGCCCAGTGCACCCTCTTGTCTTCTGAAAACAGGCGTCCGCCCTGGCCCTTTCCCCACACCCTGTCTGCTGGAGAGCGGCTGTTCATGGAAAACAGCCTGGCAGGTACGTGAATTCCACCCCAAGAGCCCAAAACACAACTCCTGGGTCTGTCCAGGATCGTGAGGCCGACAGACCCGAGTTGGAATCCCAGTTCCTACAAGTGACAGCGGACAGCCAAGTGACCTTGGGTCAAGTTTTTCTTTAAGGAATAAGAGCATACACTAAAATGCGTAGGTCTTGTGTTCGGACAAACATGCCCTTGTGAAATCCACCTCTCATCCACCCCAGAAGTTCCCTCTTCCAACTTTACAACTGGCCAGAGTTGCGCCCAAGCCTTCTGAAAACAAGCCTTGCACAGACACATACTCCCTACACGTGGACACATGCTCCCTCTCGCGTGTGCACGCGTACAAACACACACACACACACACACATGCACAGGCGCCCCCTGGGCTCTGGTCCCCTGTACCATCTTCCTGTCAGTGCCTCCAATTCTAGGTCCCATCAGGGGCCACGCCTCCCACCCTGACGCCTGCTTTGGCTCATTTGGGGACTGGCCTAAGACGCACCGCCCACCTCTGAGTCCTTTCTCTGAGAACCAGGATTTAAAGGGAAATGGTGCACCAGATTCCACTCTGTCTTTGCCACCGACTGTGCAACTTCACACACTTCACAGTCACTTAAGCTCCACAGGCCTCTTCTCTTTGGCAAACATGGCAACTGGCCGTGAAGATTCCTGCGGTACCAGGTCTCTCACCCCAACTCCTGATCCAACCCTTCCTCCTCATCTATAACCTCCCAGCGGGCTCAGAGCTGCCCCCTGTGCCCCAGATCCTCAGGGCAGCCCTGACCCAAGCCCGGGACCACGATTCACTCCTCCCTGGCCTCCACCTCCCATTCCCACCCTACAACCAACCAGCAGTCACAGCGACCTCTGCAAAGTGCAAACCTGGCTCACCCACCCTCCTACACCCTCACCTCAAAGTCCATCAGCGCCCCCATCTCAGCTCCTGAAGACCCCTGTTGTTGGTCCACAGAGGCTGCCCAATGCAGCCTGTCCTCCCCACACCACGCTGGCCTCTCTGTGATCCAGCTAGGTCCGCCTCTCAGCTCCCCAAGCTCCCTGTGCCACAGGGCCTTTGCACACACAGTTCCCATCGCCTGGAACCTTCTCTCCCTGCTTTTCCGGTTTAACTCTTGGTCACTCTCTCACCAGGTCTTGCCCCATGGGCCACAGAGGAAGGCCCCTGCATCTCCAGGGGAAGCTGAAGGACCTCTCCCAGTGAGCAGCACCCCCAGTTTCCAGTGGGACTCAGGGAGGCTCAGCACCTTGCCCAGGGTCCCACATCCCTGGCAGAACCAGGGTGAGTGGTTCATCCCTGCACAGCTCAAAACCCATCAGGGAAGCCCCATGGTCTCATCACCACACCACCACACCTGTTCCTGTCCTTCCTCTTTCCGCCCATCCTCCACTTCCCAACCATCTTTGCACACATGGGGACATTGGGGCAAATAGGCTGGCTGGCCTCAGTGTGTCTGCCACAGGCCTCAGCAGCATGGGGAGAGTACACCCACCCCTTCGTTCCCCCGCAGAGTCCCAGACACCTCCAGGCTCCATCCCGGGCACCCAGGTCTTTCACCTTAAACAATACTGGACACTGGGGCATGAGCTCTGGCCTGTGCCTCAGCTCTGGGACACTGGCCAGGGTGCACACCTCTTTGTAAGCCACGGCGATGAACATATGAATAGCTAACCTCGCACTTCACCACACATCCCCCCACTCCCCCTCACAGCAACCCTGCTAAGCAAGTGCTATGATTATCTCCACTTTATTTTATTTTGAGACAGAGTCTCATTCCGTTGCCCAGGCTAGAGTGCAGTGGTATGATCTTGGCTCACTGCAACCTCCACCTCCCGAGTTCAAGGGATTCTCCTGCCTCAGCCTCCCGAGTAGGTCGGATTACAGGTGTATGCCGTCACACCTGGCTAATTTTTTGTATTTTTAGTAGAGACGAGGTTTCACCATGTTGACCTGGCTGGTCTTGAATTCCTGACCTCAAGTGATCTGCCGGGCTTGGCCTCCCAAAGTGCTGGGATTACAGGTGTGAGCTGCCGCGCCCGGCCAATTATCTCCATTTTAGAGATGGTGAAACTGAGGTATCCTCCCAGATGGCCCCCCAAATCCCTGTCTCCTGGTAGTCACGTCCCTGGGCTGTCCCATCAAGAGGGGGGTGACCTAGTGACTCACTTCTAACGAAGAGACAGAGCAGGAGGAATGGGGTGTCCATTACAAAAAGAGAGTGGGATGTCTGGCCGGGCGCAGTGGCTCAAGCCTGTAATCCCAGCACTTTGGGAGGCCGAGACGGGCGGATTACGAGGTCAGGAGATCGAGACCATCCTGGCTAAC
>NC_045443.1:114744487-114752103 GCF_002776525.5 Piliocolobus tephrosceles
AATGCAGAGATATGGGATTTGTGTCCATTCTGGGGATTCAGAGACTGCCTGAAACCTATCCTCAAATCCCCAGGTAAGTATTCAGAGCAGTGGGGTGCTGGCTTGGAGCTCTGCAAAACAGTCTGGCAGGTCCTCAAAGGTTAAACCCGGAGTTAACAGATGACCCAGCAATTCCACTCCTAGGGTTATGCCCAAGAGAAATAAAAACCTGTGCATGAATTTCACAGCAGCATTCCCCACCCACAAAGCAGAAACAGCCCAAACGTCCGTCGACTCATAAATGGAGAAATACAATGTGGTCCACACAATGGAGTTTTTTTGTTTGTTTGTTTTTTGAGACGGAGTCTCGCTCTGTCGCCCAGGCTGGAGTGCAGTGGTGCAAGCTCGGCTCACTGCAACCACAATGGAGTATTTTTTAGCCATAAAAAGGAACCAAGTACTGACACATGCTACAACACAAATGAATCTAAAAAACATGGTGCTAAGCGAGGCCGGGCACAGTGGCTCACACCTGTAATCTCAGCACTGTGGGAGGCCGAGGCAGGCGGATCACTTGAGGTCAGAAGTTTAAAACCAGCCTGGCCAACGTGGTGAAACCCTATCTCTACTAAAAATACAAAAATTAGCCGAGTGTGGTGGTGCATGTCTGTAATCCCAGCTACTTGGGAGGCTGAGGCACAAGAGTTGCTTGAATCCAGGAGGTAGAGGTTGCAGTGAGTCAAGATCTCACCATTGCACTATAGCCTGGTAGACTGTAGTCTCAAAAAACTTCTGAGTTTTGAGACTCTATCTCAAAATACAAACAAACAAACAAACAAAACCTTATGCTAAGTGAAAGAAGCCAGTTACAAATGGCCACATATTACATAATTACATTTACATGAACTATCTGGAATAGGTAAATACACAGCGGTAGAAAGCAGATTGGTGGTGGTCAGGGGGTTGGAGACCTGGCCCTGGTTCCTGGGTCCCTCTGTGTCCCCGGTATGGCCTCCTGTCCCCCCCACCCAGGCCTTTTGGCTGGCCTCACTCATGGACTCTGGCCAAACTCAGGGCCAGCTGAGGGTACAGCTTTCTTTTGGGAGTGATGAAAATGTTCTAATATTGACTGTAGTTCTGGATGCAGACAGAACTCTGTACATACGAATGTCACTGAATTGCACATTTTAATGGTTGAGTTGTATTACGTGAATTACATTTCAGTAAAGCTGTTAAAAAAAAAAAAAAAAAAAAAAAGCCAGCCAGCCAGGCATGATGGCACACGCCTGTAGTCCCAGCTAGCAATCAATGCAGGAGGCTGAGGCAAGAGGACTCTGTGAGCCCAGGAGTTCACGGTTACAGTGAGCTACGATGGTGCCACTGCACTGCAGCCTGAGTGATACAGTGAGACTTCAATCTCTTTAAAAAAAAAAAAAAAGCAAAAAAAGCTTAGTTTGGGACAGGGGAGCGTGAATTTCACAGGAGGACACCCTGAGGCTGGCACAGGTATTGCTGAGTCCTAGAGGCTGTAGGTTTGCAGGCAGGGGCGTCAAGTCACTCCCTCACCTGCCTGCCCTCCTCCCCTGCCCTTCACAGAAGGCCATCCTGGGTTCTCCGAATGTGCTTCCCGTTCACCTTTTCCTTCTGCTCCATGGGCCTCCATAGGCAGCGTCTTGGGAAGGACCCAGCACACAGGCTGGTGCCTGGGGAAAAAGGGATCAGGCCCAGGTGGGGAAGGCGGAGGGAATCAGCCCACTGAAAATGAGGACCTCCGGGTGGGAAGAGATGGTGGGACAGTCATTGGAAGTGGGATTCAACACTAAGACAGACAGATGCTGGAGAGGAGGAGGCAAAACAGACGCAGGGGATTCTGCGCTGTTTGAGTTGGAAGATTCCATGAACGCCTCGCTGGCCCCTGTGCTGCCCCACCTTACGCACTGGAGGGGTGGGGATGGAGGCATGGAGAGGCACAGCAGGACCCGGTCCTGGGTCCCTCTGTGTCCCCGGCATGGCCTCCTGTCCCTCCCACCCAGGCCTTTCGGCTGGGCTCACTCATGGCCTCTGGCCAAACTCAGGAGCCGCGTCAGGGCAGACTCATGTTTTAGATTCCCAGGAACCCAGTTCCAAAGAAGGAGGCAGACTCGGGACAGCTAGCCCAGAGAGATGGAATGTTATTTGGCCATGAAAAAAATAAGATTATTTTTTGGCCATAAAAAGGAACAGGGATTTTTGTTTTGGTTTTTTGAGATGGAGTCTCACTCTGTTGCCCAGGCTGGAGCACAGTGGCACGATCTTGGCTCACTGCAACTTCCGCCTCCCATGTTCAAGCAATTCTCTTGCCTCAGCCTCCCAAGTAGCTGGGATTACAGACGTATGCTACCACGCCCAGCTAACTTTTGTATTTTTAATAGAAATGGGGTTTCACTAGTTGGCCAGGCTGGTCTCAAACTCCTGACCTCAGGTAATCCACCTGTCTCAGCCTCCCAAAGTGCTAGGATTACAGGTTTGAGCCACTGCACCTGTCCAGGAACGAGATTCTCATCCATGCCACAGCACGGATGTACCTGGAAGACATGATGCTCAGTGGAAGAAGCCAGACACAAATGGCCCCTTGGTGTACGATGCCATTTATAGGAAATATCCAGAAAAGACAAATAGAGGGAGACAAAGTGGAGAGATGCGGTTTCCAGGGGCTAGGAACGGGGTGATGGCTAACTGGTGTGGAGCTTCTTTCTGAGGTGCTCTAAAATGGACTGTACATTTTCAATGGGCGAATTTTATAATATGTGAATTACATCTCTATAGAGCTGTTAAAATTTTCTAATAAGTCTTTAAAAAAACAAAAAAGAACCACTGTGCTACTGCAGTATGACTCCATTTATGTAAAGAACAAACAGTGACAACACGAACCTCTGCAGCTAGAAGTCAGGGTGATGAACGGCCTCGGAGTTGGGGGTGATCGAGAGGGAACATGGGGGCCTTTTGGGGGCCGGGAACATTCTGTTGCATGTTCCGTCTGTGAAAGTCCCTCTGTGTGTGACACATGCTTTTCTCTATGCAGGTCACACCCTCACTGCTGGCAGATAGCTCGGTGCTCTGCCCTTTTTCCTCATTAGTGGGAGGCGACCACGGGAGGGGACAGAATAGAGAGACCAGAGCCCTGAATGAGTCAAGGTTACCAGGAGAGATGATCACATTCTACAAAATCACGATCGGATGACAATGACAGCTACAGCTCACAAACGTGCAAGCGACTTGGCCGGAGCCATCTCGTTTCCCAGCGACCCCACAAGGGTTCCTATTATCCCTGACGCTTCAGGCTCAGCACAGACAGGTTTGGCGACCTGCCCCAGCTCACCCAGTGGGGGCGTGGAAGAGTCAGCTTGGAAGCTAGGTAGAGTACAGCCGTGCTCTCATCAGATACCCTGCTGTCCTACTCTCCTTGGCCATCCAAACAGAATCCATTTTCCAAGGCCCAGATTCCCTGACTGAGAAAGGGACCACATGGAGCTCCAGAGGGAATCTGAGAGAACAGAGAAGCCACTGGCTGCTATGCTGCTAGCCAAACCCTCTCTGGCTTTCACTGGCTGTTGCTAATCCTTCCTCAGTCTGTTTTCTCCGCTGTGAAGAGGGCACACTGATACTGACTGGGGGTGAAGGGCACAGCCTCTGGAATCACACTTGGGTTGTACCCTGCTCTGCTACCTGGGTCAAACGGCGTTGCCTCTCTCAGTCTCCGTCTGCTCCTTTGCGAACAGGAACCTCACAGGATTTCTGTACAGCTTAGAGGAGATAAAGTCTGCAACATGCTCAGCACGGTGTCTGGTGAACTGGGAGGGCACCACAGATGGCAGCTTGTGGGATGGGGACCCTGTGATTTCCACAGCACCCTGTCCTCAATGCCTTGCACAGCTGGGCTTAGCAAGGTGACCAATAAATGGTTTGCTGAGCAAATAATGAAGTGAATAATAATGAAGGTGGCTGCGGGCAGGGCTTCCCTCTTTGTCTGGTCCATCCTGAGGCACTGCCCTTCCCCAGGTGCCTTCCCCAGGGCCCAGGTGTCCAGACCCTGGAAGGAGAGCAGACCCCAATGACCCAGGAGAGAGGAAGGAGAGGTGGGGGAGAAACCACCTAGAGGAGCCTGACCCATGTGCCTGGAGAAGAAATTAACTCAACACAAGAGGCCTGTCCCCAACCAGCAGCAATAAGACATGCCTGACCTGCTGGGAATTGAGCTGGGAACACAGTGTTGTCCCCAGGTGCTGACTTCACAACTCCCAGCGGGTGTGTAAATGGCTCTGAAGCCCGCTGCCTCTGCTCTCTCTCTCCATAGGCACCTGCTACACCCACACCTGACTCTCACCTCCCCCCTCACCACGGGTGCCTGACTCTTGGAGCCTCAGTTTCCTCATCTGTGAGATGGGTGCAGGCCTCTTCCTTCCCATATCAAAGGGGATGGTTCAGGGTCAAACACGAGGTGGGGAGAGGGGTGCTGGCCCAGGCTCTGCCCCTTACCAGGCACATGATCTTGAGTAATCACAGCACATCTCACATCTCCAAGCCGTGATTTCTCACCTGTAAAATGGGGATCGTAGGAATATCCAGGTAACATGATGGGGCTAATTAGATGATCAAATGAGATAAAGCCACATAAGATGCTGAGCAGACTGCCTGACACAGGGTAAGCTCTTAATTTTAAAACAATAACAGTAATAATGGCAGCAGCAGCAGCAGCAACAGTAATCGCTGCAGCAGTATTAATAGTAGTAATAATAATAATGTAACAGCAGCTAACCTATATACCCTCAGAATGGAAGGAACTATTCTAAGAGCTTTACATTATTACACAGGGCTCACAACAACCCTGTAAAGTAGGTACTTATGCCCACTTTATTTTCTTAACTTTTTTTATTTTTTGAGACGGAGTCTCACTCTGCCACCCAGGCTGGAGCGCAGTGGTGTGATCTCTGCTCACTGCAACCTCTGCCTCCTGGGTTCAAGTGATTCTTGTGCCTAAGTCACCCGAGTAGCTGGGATTACAGGTGTATGCCACCATGCCCAGCTAATTTTTGTATTTTTAGTAGAGACGGTGTTTCACCATGTTGGCCAGGCTGGTTTCGAACTCCTGACCTCAGGTGATTTGCCCTCCTCAGCCTCCCAAAGTGCTGGGATTACAGGTGTGAGCCACTGCACCCGGCCTGTGCCCATTTTAAAGATGAGGAAACTGAGGCAGAGAGATGAAGCCACTTCTCATTGTTAAGAATGAAGCTGGTGGACCCAGGCAGTGGCATGGTGGTGCCTGGCCTTCAGGGACTTTCCCTAAAACCTGTCAATGTCCCCTTTCAACAAGGAAAGCGCCGGCCTTGAGTCCAGCACTTAGGACGCACTAACCTTTTCATTCCATCAGTTTCATGCTCCATCAATACTCGTGTCAGTTTTGTTTTCCTTCCTCCCCAGGTTCCCGCTGGGCTGGATGAACCGGCTTGGCTAAAGGTGTCTCAGCCCAGGCTGCAGCCATGGGAACGGGTTCTGCCTCACCTCAGAGCCCAGGGCTGACGGCAGGTCACTGCCCTCAGCCGGAGCTGACTCTCAGTGGCCGGTGGTGCTGCCCCAGTGACCATCAAGGTAGCGGGGATTGCCCATGAGGGCTCCAGGGCCACACACCTTCCAGGCCTCCTGCGGGAGAGCGTGAGCCCTGGGGGCTTCAGAATGTCCCCCTGGAGTCCTGAAGGGCTCTCGCGACGTCAAGCTGTGCTAAGCACTGCAACACTTAATCACCCCACATAATCATGAGTGGCAACAATGATGATCCTGTTCTACAGACCAGAACACAAGGCCCAGGGAGACAAAGATACTATGCCCCGGTCACACAACTAGAGTTGGCGTGGGACTCAGCTCTGTCTCCAGGCTGGCTCGAACCATCTTGCGCTTCCTCACTCTCACCACTTCCTTCCTTTCGGTTGTGCATTTTCACCTTAAAGAGAGAAAGAGCGAGAACGCTCTTCCCTCGGCATCTGTTCTCACCCAGCACCCAGTCGGCAGCCCGAGAGGCCCCATCTGGGACCCAGGAAGCGGGCAGGACAAGCGTCAGGCCGACAAGAAGGGAAGGACCAGACTCAAAAAACCACCGAGGACTGTGCCGGGCTCTTCCTCAAGCCTCGTGATGTGGCTTGGTTTCCGGCAGCTTTTGGGGCCCAGCTCACTTGCAAAGTTCTCTGTAGGGGTATTGAGCATGGCGTTCCCCAACCCCTGCCAACCACCGCAAGGCTAACCGACCTCCAAGGTGAGGGTGCAGCCAGGCCCCAGATTCTCAGGCTGGAACTTCCACCATTCCAGGGCTCCCCACACTGAGGGAGGCCACTTGGGTCTTTCCTCTGCAGGGCTGCCTGCGCAATGCCCCTCTGAGTTCCCCTTCCTGCACTCACTGTTCAGCATTTGACGTTCCCCACAGTGGGAAAGCTGAGACCCCATGAGGACTCTTGAAGGCAGAGACTGCGTGTCACTCAGCACGTGTCTTCCCAGTAGCCAAAATACTCAAAGTGTGGTTCCTGGGCCAGCAGCATCTGCATCACCTGGAGCTTAGTACAGATGCACCATCTCTCGCTACCCCAGACCTACTGAATCAGAACCTGCATTAATACGGTGGTGCAATCATGGCTCACTGCAGCCTTGAACTCCCAGGCTCAAGTGATCCTCCCTCCTCAGCCTCCTGAGCAGCTGGGACTACAGGTGTGCACCACCACACCCAATTTATTTTTGGTAAAGACATCGTCTCACTATATTGCTGAGGCTAGTCCTGAACTCCTGGGCTCAAGTGATCCTCCCGCCTTGGCCTCCCAAAGTGCTGATTATAGAACCCGCATTTTGACGCAATCTCCCGGGCATTCACATGCACATGAATGCGTGAGACCTGCTGGCCTCTTAATCTCTCAATGTTTCAAAGCGCCTGGAATTGCCCCAATGTACCAGGCAATTCTCCTACCCACATTTCTGCACAGAAGATTCTGGCAAGAAAGGGCTGGTCCTTTTTGCTCCTGGCAAATGCCTCTTTCAAAAGCTGGACAATGTCGCCAAGACCATTCCCCCAGGCACACACCTTCTCATCCCTGTCCCTGCCCCATGTCAGTCCCCCACTTTCCCTGACACCTGGCGTTGACTTCTTAGAGTGAGAGCAACTCGGCGACATGACAAGCATTCCTTCGAGGAGCCAGGCACTGTTCTAGGTGCTGGCTGCACAGGCAAATCACACAGACAGGATCCCTTACGGGGAATCTAGGAGAGCACAAAACAGATGGGAAACAGAGTATCTCAGGCAGTGATGAGTACTTTGCAGAGAAAGGAAAGGGGGCTGCAGGAGGCTGACACAAGTTTAAATGAGGCTGATCACAGAAAGGCCACAGGGAAAAAAGTGACATCTGAGCAGAGACCTGAAGGAGGGGAGGTTCTCAACTCCCATGTGTCCAGCTGGTGGGGAGGGTGCTACCAGCATCTAGTGGGTGGAGGCCAGGGATGCTGCTCAGCACCCCACAGTGCCCAGGACAACCCCAATGAAGAATCATCCAGACCCACAGCCCAGGCTCAAAACTCCGGCTCTAGGGGAAAGCATTCTAGGAAGAAGGAACAGCATGAGCTGGAGC
>NC_045443.1:114752203-114837236 GCF_002776525.5 Piliocolobus tephrosceles
AAAAAAAAAAAAAAAAAAAAAAAAAGAATGTTCATGTAACTTGGGCAAAAACAACTGGGGAGATGTGTGTAGCAGGGGCCTGCAGGACACTGAGAGGCCGGAGCGGTGGCTCTGACTCCCAGTGGGTGAGACAGAACATCTTCAGCAGAGAAGAGACATTCTCACAGGACCGTCTCACATGGTACTGTGAGCCTGGATGGCGGACAGGCAGTGAAGACAGACACAGGGGGACCAGGGAGGAGGCCGCTGGGGTAGCGCAGGCAAGAGACCACGGCAGCTGGATGAGGGCAGGGGTTGGGGGAGCAGAGGAAGAAGGGGAGAGAAGTAGCAAATCCCGGGCTCGTTGGGAGGTAGAAATGGCAGTGTTTGCTGAGTCACTGGAAGCAGGGCTGAGAAAAAGAGAGGAATCAAAGGTGACCACTGCAGGCAACTGTGAGGCTGCCGTTCACCACAGAGGAACAGGGGACCTCTGGAAGGGATGAGGAGGTGCTTGCTTTGAAAGGGGCATGTTAAGCGGCATGCCTTTTGGATATGAAGTGGATGGGCAGTTGCTACGTGAGTCAGGAGTTCAGGGGAGAGGTCCTGGGAGGACATACAGATGTAGGAGCTGGCCGGGCACAGTGGCTCACACCTATAATTTCAGCACTTTGGGAGGCTGAGGTGAGTGGACTGCTTGAGCCCAGGAGTTCAAGACCAGCCTGGGCAACATGGCAAGACCCCATCTCTACAAAAAATTAGCCGGACAGGGTGGTATATGCCTGTAAGTTCCAGCTACTCAGGAGGCTGAGGCAGGAGGATCGCTTGAGCCTGGGTGACTGACGCTGCAGTGAGCCGAGATCGAACCGCCACACTTCAGCTTGGGCAACAGAGCAAAACAATAACAAAAACAGTAGGAGCTAACATACAGCTGGTGTTTCAGGCCACCACTGTGCATTTTATTTCAAGGACAAAAAGAAGCCCAAGTCATCGCTAGGGCAAAGGCAGCCCTCCGTGATCTGCCCCAACTCTGATTCTCCTCATGTGCTGGGCCCTCTGCCCAGAGCTCCCCTCCCTCTTCTCTTCACACACTGGCTCCTTCTCTCCTTCCGGTCTCAGCTTACATGAGGCCTCCTCAGTGGCACCTTCCGTGACCACCTACCCCAAGGGCCCTCTCTTCTCTAGGGTTCCAGGGGATGGCTGTCTGCCCCGTTTCCTTCCTTTAGTGTATTTTTCTTTTCTTTCTTTCTTTTTTTTTTTTTTGCCCAGGCTGGAATACAGTGGTGTGATTTCAGCTCACTGCAGCCTCCACCTCCTGGGTTCAAGAGATGCTCTTGCCTCAGCCTTCCAAGTAGCTGGGATGACAGGCGCCCACCACCATGAATGGCTTTTTTTTTTTTTTTTTTGAGATAGAGTCTTGCTCTGTCGCCCAGGCTGGAGTGCAGTGGCACAATCTTGGCTCACTGCAAGCTCCACCTCCCAGGTTCACGCCATTCTCCTGCCTCAGCCTCCCAAGTAGCTGGGACTACAGGCGTCCACCACCCCGCCTGGGTAATTTTTTATACTTTTAGTAGAGACGGAGGTTCACCGTGTTAGCCAGGATGGTCTCAATCTCCTGACCTCATGATCTGCCCGCCTCGGCCTCCCAAAGTACTGGGATTACAGGCGTGAACCACTGCGCCCGGCCTAATTTTTGTATTTTTAATAGAGACGGGATTTCACCATATTGACCAGGCTGGTCTGGAACTCCTGACCGCAAGTGATCTGCCCACCCCAGCCTCCCAAAGTGCTGGGATTACAGGCATGAGCCACTGTGCCCAGCCAACCTTTAGTATATTTCTCATTCTATAGCATGAACTGGGGGATGTGCTAGTTTTCTGTCTCTGACTATCCCTCACACACATAAGCATCAGAACAGAAGCACCCCAAGAGGGGAAGGGGAGCCTCCCTTCTCAACCCCATGGGATCCTCAGCTCTAAAACCCATCACGGAAGGCCCTGGACATTTGCAGGCTTGTAAGCAAGGACCATGTCAGTATCAATCATCCTGGGAAAAGAATCTCTATAAAAGTTTTATACGCAAGTACACGCTAATAAAACTAAGACCATTGAGAAAGCTGCTTTTTGCCTCGGGAACGCCTCCGCACCTTTTCACACCCTTGTGGCTCTCCTCACGTCTGCCTGAACACTCTCACCTAAGCAGATGTGCGAGTCCAGCTGCCTCACGCCCGCTGTCTTTTCTGGGCATCTTTACAGCTACCGTAGCAGGTTTTCCTCTGTAAGTGAACGTGCATCATCCTAGCTGAGGTTTTTAAAGGGAGGACTCGCTGCCTGTTGGAATATATGAAATTCTGATGGTGAAACAGCCTGTTGAGCTAGGTAGGGCCTTGGCAGCTTCCGTATGAGTATAGTATTTCTAAAAAAAGCTGTTGAGGGCAGGCATGGTTTCTCATGCCTGTAATCCTAGCACTTTGGAAGGCTGAGGCAGGAGTATTGTTTGAGCCAGGAGTCCGAGACCAGCATGGGCAACACAGCGAGACTCGCATCTCTACAAAAAAAATTTTTTTTTAATTAGCTGGATGTGGTGGGGCACACCTGTGGTCCCAGCTACAGCTCAGGAGACTGAGGCAGGATGATCGCTTGAGCACGGGACTTGGAAGCTGCACTAAACCATGATTGCACCGCTGCACCCCAGTCTGGGTAACAGAACGAGATCTTGCCCCCATCCCCTCAAAATGTGGTCATATCATAGACAGGTTAAAAGCAAAGCAAAGTGACTGGGTTAAAAGGGGATTTAATTCTGGTGAAGAGCAACAACACCGCAGTGGTTTGAGGCTACACCTCTTGCATCAGCCAGCTTTGCTTTTGAAGTTAAAGAAGTTACTTCTTTACTGATGCTGAAGAAGTTAAAATTACACAGTAGGGCCTCAGTTGCTTAATCTGTAAAATGGGGGTAATACTGTCAACCTCAGAGGGTTCCTGAGACCATGTAAGCACTGAGCGCAGTGCCTGGCACACGTCAGCACTCTGCTAATGGCAGCTGGGCTCCCGTTTCTGCACACAACCCTGTGCTTTTTTTTCCTTTTTGAGACAGTCTCGCTTCATCACCTAGGCTGGAGTGCAGTGGCAAGACAAGTTACTGCAGCCTCAACCTCCCAGGCTCAAGCAATCCTCCCACCTCAGCCTCCCAAGTAGCTAGTACCACAGGTACGTGCCACCATGCTCGGCTCATTTTTAAATTTTTTTTTTTTGTAGAGACAGAGTCTCACTATGTTGCCCAGGCTAGTCCCAAACTCCTGGACTCAAGCAATCCTTCCACCTCGGCTTTCCAAAGTGCTGAGATTATAAGTGTGAGCTACCACACTGGGCCAACCCTGTGGGAACTTCAGCAAATGACAGAGCAGTGGTAAGAACACTGCTGAGGGGCCGGGCGCGGTGGCTCACACCTGTAATCCCAGCACTTTGGGAGGCCAAGGTGGGCGGATCACCTGAGGTCAGGAGTTCCAGACCAGCCTAGCCAACATGGTGAAACCTTGTCTCTACTAAAAATATAAAAATTAGCCAGGTGTGGTGGTGGGCGCCTGGAATCCCAGCTATTTGGGAGGCTGAAGAAGGACAATCGCTTGAATCTGGGAGTGGGAGGTTGCAGTGAGCCAAGATCACGCCACAGCACTCCAGCCTGGCGACAGAGCAAGACTGTCTCAAAGAAAAAAACAAAAGGAACACCGCTGAAGGAAGGAAAACAGGACCTGGAGTTAGGACACTTTGCTGACGCCCCACTGTCTGGGCTATCAGAACATGGGGCTGCACGTTGGTGCCATTCAACACAAAGCATGGAGTCCCTTTTTTTCTCTTCCCTGTGTACGTCTGTGGTTGCATTTACCTCTGGAATTACTCCACATTCAACGGCTTGATGAATCTAAAAATATTTTTTCTAACGTGGCTTTATCTAATCATGCCTCCTAATGGCCTGCACCACTATGTCTGAAGTATTCCAAAGTGTCTATTTCTGGCATTGGTAAGCCTGCCAGGGAGATATCAGGAAGTTAAAAATTGCTGTTTAAAACGTTTACCAGTTAAGGGGTCCAAAAAGAGAAAGAAAAGGTGCAAGGAGCCATTTCTGTATTTTCTTCATCATCTAAACTTCTGA
The DNA here is from genome assembly GCF_002776525.5 of Piliocolobus tephrosceles. Lineage (NCBI taxonomy): Eukaryota > Metazoa > Chordata > Mammalia > Primates > Cercopithecidae > Piliocolobus > Piliocolobus tephrosceles. Next base: position 114,756,329 of record NC_045443.1, read on the forward strand.
CCTGTTAACAGGTTTACCTGTGGAGGTCTCCTCTGCTAGGAGGAAAATTTCTGAGGACGGGGAAGAGTCCCCCACATGACAGGCAGCTAATGAATGTGTCAGAATTAGATAGTCATTCTTTTTTTTTTTTTTTCTATTCAGGCATTTTGCCAAGAGGCCATAGAATTCAGTGCTTTGTGGTCTGGATGAATTCAGGTCTTGAGGATCCTGAAGCATATACAATTTGGGGGTGACCTCTTTTAAAAAAGGAACAGAACAAAATAAATTGAGACAGAATCTCGCTCTGTCGCCCAGGCTGGGGTGCAGTGGCATGATCTCAGCTCATTGTGACCTCCGCCTCCCATGTTCAAGCAATTCTCCTGCTCCGTCTCCTGAGTAGCTGGGATTACAAGTGCACACCACCATGCCCAACTGATTTTCGTATTTTTAGTAGACACGGGGTTTCACCATGTTGGCCAGGCTTGTCTGGAACTCCTGACCACAAGTGATCCGCCAGCCTCAGCCTCCCAAAGTTTTGGGATTACAGAGTGAGCCACCATGCCCGGCCAACAATATGAATGTCTAAAAATCAAGTACTGGGCTCTATAAAGAACCCACATAAAAGTAAGGCCTTGAAGTGGGGCTTTCAATGCCTCAAGACGAACCCTCCCTAGATGTCCTGAGATGACTTCTGGAAAGAGATGGGACCAGGCCCAACACAGATAAGAAACGGTGGCTTAAAAATAAAATCAATTTTGGTCCATCAGTTGCCTCATGGGAGTTTGTAACGCTATATTCAATTTGTCAAGCTGCACATTTAGAAACCCAATTCTTCTTTAAACTTTTAAGTGCAACCTACAAATCTTATTCATCAGCATCTAAAGCCTGCGGTTCTGAATGATCATTTTTAAGCGGACTTTTGCATTCAAGGTCTTCACGAGCCTCCTGTGGGATCCTCATAAGCACGTGGGCCCTTTGCTGTCTGAGCGGGAGGGGGCAAAGACGGTGGCACCCTCTCCCCCATCGCAGATTGTAGTGGGGTGCCAGGGGCCTTCACTAGGGAACCCCAATCAATGCCATTTTCATGTGGGGGGAATGTCCCCAGAAAGAAAAGGAATTTTGTCCATGCTCTGAAACCTCAGCACAGCCCAAGGCCTGCCGGACAGCTTCCAATATGTGCCAGGGATCTGAGAGGTTGAAGACCGGGCCTGGGGTCACTTAGAAAACCCCTGGCAGAGAGGAGAGGGGACAGCACTGAGGACCAGTTCCCAAGCCAGGGCTGCTCAGGGGACGATGGGCAGGAAAAGCCCAGGGGAACCTTGAAAAGCTACCCCATCTCCCTTCTCTCGGCCCTGGAGGGTGGATTAGGATTAGGCAAAGCAGTTCTGGGAGGCTGGGAGGAGGCCCTTCCTGTAGGCCTGTTTGCATAAGAAGCTGTGGTCAGTCACCTCCTTCCTGCAGGCTGGGCCGGGGCTGTCACTGTGTGCAGCTGACATGAACCTCGAAGCCGACGCTGAAGCTCTGAGACCAGGGCGGTGGTGACGGGAATTATAAACGCACCTCCCCCACCCCCAATAGCAGGGCAGGGAGACTGAGGTCCTCAGAGACCACTCGCAAAACAAGGCAATGCCCCGGCTTCCTACAGCAGAATGTTGGCACTGGGTTCAAATCCCAGCTCCTCCACTTATGAGCTGTGTGACCCAGGGCCAGGTACATGGCCTGTCTCTTTAGCCTTACTTTCCCATCTGTAAAATGGGGAAAGTGAGCATCCCTACCTCTACTCCTGTGGGGTTCTGTAGGACTGAAGTCAGCCTGGGCGACAGGGTAAGACCCCATCTCTACAAAAATACAAAAAATAAGCCAGGCATGCTGGCGCACACCTGTAGTCCCAGCTACTCAGCAGGCTGAAGCAGGAGGAGCACTTGAGCCTGGGAGGTCAAGGCTGCAGTGAGCCGAGATTGCACCACTGCACGTCAGCCTGAGCAACAGAGCGAGACTCTGTCAAAAAATTTTTTAAAAAAAGATCGAAGGAACACTCCTGCTGTGTAGCACATAAAACAGGTTCAAATAATAAGAGCTTATATTTGGGAGCTGTTTCTATGTGCCAAGACCCCTGCTAAAGTCTTTCACCTGGATTACATCAAACTAGTAAGGGAAGTACTATTAATGACAACAGGCCTCAGGTAGCCATGCTTTCTGTGCTGGAAAGAATTCTGTGAGTCATTACATTCACTCTTCATTCCTTTGTTCTTTCATTCATTCATTTATTCATCCCTTCCTTGTTCATTTAACTACTCTCACAGCACCTACTGTGTTACAGGCCCTGGACTCAACACTTTGGCCAAGGAAAAAGGCAATCAGTTCCCGCCCCCACCAAGAAGCCACGGTCTGCTGGGGTAAGGGGATGGGGGGCAGTTATAATTCTGTGCTGTGAATGTGGGATGGAGCACCCCCAGGAGGAGGCTGTGGGGCTTCCGGGGGCAGGAGAGGTTCTTGGAGGATGTGGTCCACACTGAGGTCTCAGCAAAGCAGAAGCCAGCATCTACACACCTGCGTGAGTCCCACTTAAAGAACACGAAGATGACCTTGATGGCACTGGGGAGCCACAGAGGGCTGTTGAGCAGAGGCTGCTCACTGGCTCCTTTGAGTGACCCTGCCAGGCAGGCACACTGAGGGCTTGTGCAAGGGCGCTACATATGAGGTCCTGGGGAGGGGTGTGCAGGAGAGGGGCAAACAGGGTTTGGGGTGGGAGGGCAGGACCAACGGCTCACATTTCTAAGCTGAGCCTGGGCAGGTAAGGCCTGGGAGGTAGCAGCCCACCACCATCAGCAGAGAGAGGCTGCGCCAGCTCAGCTCCTGCAGGAGGAGAACGCTGCACCCACTGAACCATGGAAGACCTGTGTGCTGTCCACGGTGCCTGGCAAGGGGCGGGGGGCACTTGTTACAAATGCAGAGTCTCAGGCCCCACCCCAGAACTGCAGAAGCAAAACATGCATGGCAGCAAGATTCCCAGGTGATTCAAGCGCACTCAAGTTGGAAAAAAATTGTAGGGAATGCCATTTTAGTACGTCCCCTCATAAGCCTATGATGGGGTGCTAGGCAATGCATCAGGGGCTCAGCGCCTAGAACCTGAAAGTGGGAGGGGCCTCCAACGGCATCGTATCCTCCTCCTCACACAGCACCTGGGCCCCCACCACACTCAGATTAGACCCTCAGGATGGGGCAGAATATTAACAGCCCCATTTGCCAAATGCCTGTGAACCCAGCTTAGAGCTAAATTGCCCTGCTTGCACCTGCTCCTTTTTTTCCCCTAAAGATGGGGTCTTACTGTGTTGCCCAGGTTGGTCTTGAACTCCTGGACTCAAGCGATCCTCCAGCCTTGGCCTCCCAAAGTGCTGAGATTATAGGTGTGAGTCACAGCGCCCAGCCCACTGCTCATTTTTAATGCTCAAATCAAATCCCAAGTGACCATGCTCACTTTCCAGATGAGGAGATCGGCTCAGAGAAACGAAGTGACCAGCCCGAAGCCACAGAGCCAATAGCATGAAGGATTCTAATACAGCTGGACTCCGAAGCCTGGGTTTTTGCCTCTGCATCTCTATGCAGGTAGAATATGAACCTAGAGTTCACCACTCAAGCTTGGATGGACCTAACATCAGATGCATAACAGTAAGCCCAAGGCGGTTTGTTTCAGGGCTGGGGACTCCACTTGCTGGAAAACTGTCTTGAGGACAAAGGGGCTCTGCCTTCCCACATCCTCCACAGTGAGCTCCATAGTGGCTGCCTCTACCAGCGTAGGTACCAAGCACCTGGTGCAGAGCAGATGCTCACGAACTTTTTAAGAGACAGGGTCTCGCTCTGTTGCCCCGGCTGGAGTGCAGTGGTGCACTCAGAGCTCACTACAGCCTTGAACTCCTGGGTTCAAGTGATCCTCCAGACTCAGCTACCCAAGTAGCCAGGACTACATGTGTGCATCACCACACCTGGCTAATTTTTAAACATTTAGTAGAGAAAGGGTCTTGCTATATTGCCCAGACTGCTCATGAACTTCTGAAGGAACAAGCAAGGCATACCCTTGACACTCTATTTTCCAACATCCAGAGTCCATATGTGCCACTCTGTTAGACCTCAGTGCCTGGCCGACTTGTGTCACTCTACACACTCCTCAGCCTATGGCCCAAGGAGGTTTCACCTTGCCCTGACTGAAACCACCCACCCTCCATTCCTGCCCTTGGGGGATACTGAGCTGACCCCAGGCCCCAGGCCCTTACTGCTCTGGGGGGAAACATTTGTATGTCTGGTCTTTGGCCACAGCGATTGGCTCAGACTCAGGTCTGTGACCCCATCAGGGCCAATGAGAAGCCAGGTTGACTCTTCTGCTGGGCTCAGGTTCTCTCCCCTCCACTGGGCTTGGTGGGCTAGATGTGTAATGAAGGTATAAATCTTATTTGTCTTTAAGTCGGCCTTGGATGCAATCAAACTGAGACCAGAGGCCACAACAACCAAGAGAACGTCAGAATCTGAGCTCTTGAAATTGACTTAAGAATAAAATATACTGGATTAACAATACACCTGTGTTTAGACACACAAGAGAAAGTGGACATTTATATGTCAGTTTCCATAAAACCTAGGGGAAATTTAAGTGTGTTTACTAAGAAAGAAGCTTTTCCTGGAGTATTAAAAGGTTTGTTTCAAAGTTTCAACAAGCTATAACCTTGAGACTCTGAATGCTTATTTTAGGAAACTACATCTGTTAGAGACCCTGTCTCTAAAAAATGCACAAGCATTAAAACAACTACAGTTGGTTGGGAATGGTGGCTCATGCCTGTAATCCCAGCACTTTGGGAGGCCGAGGCGGTTGGATCACGAGGTCAGGAGATTGAGACCATCCTAACATGGTGAAACCCCGTCTCTACTAAAAATACAAAAAATTAGCCAGGTACGGTGGCAGGCGCCTGTAGTCCCAGCTACAGGAGGCTGAGGCAGAAGAATGGCGTGAACCCAGGAGGCAGAGCTTGCAGTGAGCCGAGATGGCGCCTCTGCACTCCAGCCTGGGCAACAGAGTGAGAGATTCTGTCTCCAAAAAAAAAAAAAGAAAGAAAAAACTACCACCCTCCCCCCGCCGCCACTCAGCACTCAAGGAAAGAAACAGGACAAGAAATTTGCAAGGGCATGGCCCCACCCAGCACCCAAACCCACTGCCGACTTACCGAATGGTAGGCTGGTCTCCACTCAGCTGCTTAAATCTCCGATGGAGCTGCTCGATCTGATCTGATGAGACTGAGAAGTGGGGAAAGAGAGAAAAACAAGACAGAAGAAAACATCACTGACTGTCAGAGGGAGGCTGCAGGTATTCTTCTGCCCCATCCCCACCGGCTGCCACACCCCTTCTCAAAGCATCTCCCACCATGGCAAAAGTGAGTGCTGGGTGAAGCAGCAGAAAGGATTTCCCATTCTTCCCAGAAACACAGCTCTGCAGTGATCAGTTCCAACTGCCTTAGTAATAATAATACAACTATTACTAATAGCTCCAGAGACAGGGCAGTCATGAAGCAGGCCATTCTCCCAGCCTCTGACCTTCCCCAGCCCACTAAAGAGAAACTTTGCTTTCTGAGGCAGGGTTTCACTTCCATCACTCAGGCTGGAAGACACTGGCACGATCGGCATCTCGGCCCACTGCAGCCTCTACCTCCTGGGCTCCAGAGATCCTCCCACCTCAGCCTCCTGGGTAGCTGCAACTACAGGCATGCGTCACTATGCCCGGCTAATTTTTGTTTGTTTGTTTTAGAGAGACAGGGTTTCACCATGTTGCCCAGGCTGGTCTCAAACTCCTGGACTCAAGCAATCTGCCCGCCTCGGCCTCCCAAGGTGCTGAGATTGCAGGCATGAGCCACCAGGCCCAGTCAAGAGAAAATTGCATCTGGTTGTCTGACCCTTCCTCTTCCACTCCAGAAGATGAGTTTTATCCTAGCTGAGAAAGGGGCTTTGTATAGTCACAGACTCGGAGTCAGATGAGTAGCGAGAGGAAATAAGGGTTCAGGCTGGTGGTGGACATGATCTGGGAAACCTATACTGAGAAATGTATGGAGAATCTGGTGGAGCAAAGAAATGGAAGGACTCCAATCTGGGTGACGGGGTAAGACCCTGTCTCTAAAAAATGCACAATATTAAACAATGATCTGCTTTTCTCACTTCATTACCAAAACAACTCAGTGAGTGAGTGGATATTATCTCAGGTTTTTGTTTGTTTGTTTGTTTGTTTGGAGACAGAGTCACACTCCATCACCCAGGCTGGAATGCAGTGGTGCAATCTCAGCTCATTGCCACCTCTGCCTCCATGTTCCAGTGATTCTCGTGCCCTGGCCTCCCAAGTAGCTGGGATTACAGGCACATGCCACCACGCCCAGCTAGTTTTTGTATGTTTAGCAGAGACAGGGTTTCGCCATGCTGGCCAGGCTGGTCTTGAACTCCTGACCTTGAGTGATCTGCCCACCTCAGCCTCCCAAAGTGCTGGGATTACAGGTGTGAACCGTCATGCCCAGCCTTTATCTCAGTTTTATAAGTTGAAAACTGCAGCTCAGAGAGCACTTAAGATCCCACAACACACAGAGGCAGAGCTGGGACTGAACTCTAAGTCTGTGCGACCCCAAAGCCAGCCTTCACCACGAAGTAATATCGCCCGTCTGCCCAGAGTACCTTGGCGCTCAAGGCCTTTAGGTCTGGTTCCTGGGGACTATACAGTTCACACAAACCTTTCCAAAACACGGGCTGGACTGGGGAGCTGTGACCTCCCACCTCAGTCCTCCCAGCATTCCCTACCCCTAAGCCCTGTTTTGCTCCTGTTACAAAGACAGTTAATTTCTGGGGTCAACTGGTCACCTCACTTCCTGCTCATTGTTTTCTGGCCTCAGGCTCTTCAAGAATCAACAGCTCAGGATTCTCAAGCATCTCCAGCAGCTCATCAAGGCTGCCAACCCGGACTGAGGGCTCCCTACTTCCTGTGGGCACAACTTCAACGATTAGCTCATCTCTTCCTCCCAACACTCTAGGAGGGGGCTGTATCCTCTTGTTACAGATGTAGCCACTGACACTTGGAACGGTGAGGTGAATCATCAAAGTGCAATTTCTACCTTTCTGCAGGAAAACATGGCCATTTATATCATAGGTATGTCAGCAAGGACACTGGCATACTTCATGGCCTAGCAATTCCACTCCTAGGTAAATACACAAATAATGCATACTTCGGTTCACCCAAGCATGCGTGCAAAGATGTCATGGCGGTGCCATTGGAATCGCCCTAAACTGGAAACTACCCACATGCCCAACAATGGCAGAGTAGAGTGCTAATGTGTAGTAGAGTCAAGCAACGGAATAGCACACAGCAACGAAAATGAACAATACAGATAATCACAGACCAGAGCAGCCAGACACGAAAGTGTACACACTTTATGATCCTATTTGCATAAAGTTCAAAAACAGGCAAAACTCAACTACAATGTCAGAGGTCAAGATAGTAGCTGCTCTTAAGGGAGGCATCATAGATGATGCTAACATTATAAATGACTTTTGGAGGATGAGATAAGGAGGAGTGACTTGAATGGAGTGCAAAGGGGAGTTCTGGGTACTAGGAATGTTCCATTTCTAGACCTCCATACACTTTACATAGTTGTGTTCTCGGAAACCTCAAAGAGCTGTCTGTATGCTTATGAGTGATGCACCGCTCTGGATGTGTACTAGATCACGACAAAACATTTACAAAAAAAAAAAAAAAGTGTTGGTCTTCCCTGACTAAAGGAGATCTGGGAAGAAAAAAGAAAAAAGAATAAAAATTTTTAAAAAATTGTAATTCCACTTGGCAGAAATGTATCCTAAAATAATAGACGCAACAGGTACAAAAATATGAATACATAAATGTGTTCAACTTTGCAGTCTTTAAAATAGCTTAAAATTCGACTTGCCCTAAGTGACTATCAAAAGCAGATTGGGGCCAGGTGCAGTGACTCACACCTGTAATCCCAGCACTTTGGGAGGCTGAGGTGGGCAGATCACTTGAGGTCAGGAATTCGAGACCTGACCAACGTGACGAAACCCCGGCTCCACTAAAAATACAAAGATGAGCCAGGCGTGGTGGTAGGTACCTGTGATCCCAGCTATTTTGGAGGCTGAACCAGGAGAATCGCTTGAGCCCAGGAGGCGGAGGTTGCACTGAGCTGAGATCGTGCCACTGCACTCCAGCATTGGCAACAGAACGAGACTGCCAAAAAAAAGCAACGCAAAAAACAGATTGGTTGAAGACTTTTTGGTATGGTTAGCCAATTTTTTAAGTATACCGCCTTTAGAGTGCAAGAGGGAGGAAAAAAATTTTTTTTTAGGTATACTGCCTTTGATAGTGACAGTTGTGTATTTGCATAGAAATACATTCCACATACACTGCCTAAAAACAGCTTGCTACCAAGAAAGCGCAACTCTATGTTGTGGAAAAGACATAAAAATATACAAACGTGTTTAAGTAATTTAAAAATCCTAGAGTTATTTTCCCCGAAATAATAATTAATTATTTCTCATCTCAATACCTGGATGAAAGACTGTTTTGCTTTTGGTTCGTCTATATTTTCCAATTTTTCTCTAATGTACAATGTACATGTATTAGTCTTGGAATGAAGTTTTTCAGCCTACAACATGATCCCATCTGGATGGCTGAGAGATCTCAGAAATATTGCGATTAATCAATCATTCACTGGCTGAGTAATGTCCCAGGCACACATCATCTTCTTTAGTTCCTTCCATGACCCTGTGAGGGACCGACTATTCCCGCTTTATAGAAGAACAAACTGAGGCTCAGCAGGGATGTAACTTGCTCAAGGTCACTGACCTTGATGGAGGCAGACCCACAATTTGAACTCAGCCTGTCTGGCAGAAAACATGTAGTTCTGTGTTGTTGTTGTTTTTTTGTCTGTCTCCCTTTGTGTGATCACTTAACCCCCAAACCACACTGATCTGATGATAAATAATGATTAGAAATTACAGCTAAACAAGTGCACCTAGACAACCACTATTAAAGATGAGTTATGGCGGGGCGTGGTGGCTCACGCCTGTAATCCCCGCACTTTGGGAGGCTGAGGCGGGTGGGTCACTTGAGATCAGGAGTTGGAGACAAATCCATAGGAACAGAAAGTATAACAGTGGTTGCCTGAGGCCAGGGAGGGGAGGGGCTGGAGAGGGAGAACAGGGAGACACCGCTAACGGGCACCAGAGTTTCTTTTGCAGAGAGATAAAAATGTTCTAAAATTACATTGTTTTGATGGTTGCATAACCCTGTGATTATACTAAAACTATGGGGTTCAATTTAAATGGTGAATCTCATGATGTGTGAATTATATCTCAATAAAGCCATTTAAAAAACAAATTACTGAATAATCATAACAACAAGGGCAGACATTAACACATTAACTAAGCATTGCCATTTTCTGGCCTCTGTGTTCAACTGTACTTGGATAAGCCTGGGCTGCTATAACCCTCTCCTTCAATTCTGTTAGGTAGGTATGATTCTACGCCCATTCTAGAGATGAGAACTCCGGGATGTGCCCAAGGTCCCGGTCCCACAGCTAGGAAGAGGTATATAAATCATCCTAGATCAAGCTTATCTAATAGTTTCCAGTTAACTGCATCCAAAGTGCTTTGCAAGGCTGGGTGCAGTGGCTCGCACCTGTAATCCAGCACTTTGGGAGGCTGAAGTAGGCAGATCACTTGAGGCCAGGAGTTTGAGACCTGCCTGGCCAACATGGTAAAACCCCATCTCTACTAAAAATGCAAAAATTAACCAGGCGTGTTGGTGCGCACCTGTAACCCCAGCTACTTGGGAGGTTGAGGCAGGAGAATCACTCAAACCCGGGAGGCAGAGGTTGCAGTGAGCTGAGATCGTACCACTGCACTCCAGCCTGGGTGATGGGGTGGGGGAGAAGTATAAGCACACACGTGCAAACTCACATACACATACTCCCTCTGTCCTGCCTGATTGAAAGCAAAGGATTAGGAAGACAATCTCCCACCTCTGGGACCCTCTTTTTGACACCCAAATCCCTGGAGCCAAGGGCTCAGCTCACAGCTCAGGCAAGACTCCTCTGGCACAGCGACTGAGAGAAAGGATGATTTGTGAAGCCTCAGGAACTGACTTTCAGAACACCCCAGGCCCTAGCAGCTGGAGCTGGTCTAACCCGATGTGCCTGGTGAGCTGCTTCCTCCTAACCGCGCCTCCCACCCCAACCCCCGCCCCCACCCCCGGGCTGACCCTGGGCCCCCAACAGGGCCCCTCAAATAAGCACCTGCTGCATGTCTGCCTGCATCAGGGCCCCAAAGCCCACGGAAGGACCTGTCTTTCCGTCAAGGGCTCCTGGGTTGGAAGCTTTTCCAGTTTTCTCCTTCCTCCCCTCTGAGCCCTTCTCCAGGGCCCTGAGGTCACAGTTGCCATGGGGATGATGGGCAGAGATTGGCCTTGGTTCCTGGCAGCTGGACCTCATTATTTCTGGCTTTAGATTTCAACCTGAGGGAAATGCACACCAGTCCATGGGGCTGGTGGGAGTTTAACTGGCCTAATCTTTTGGGGATGGAAGTGAACTGTCACTTACTATCAAAAACTTCAATGTGAAAGAACACACCTGCCTGTCCAAGTGGCTGCTAAGCCCTTGAAGGTGGTGAGCCCAGACTGAGGTGTGCTGAAGTGGAAACCACACACCAGCCTGCGAAGACTATGTACAAAAAAGAACGTAGATGACTGCAATAACTTTTGATACTGATTATATGGTGAAGTGATCATATTTTAAATATAATGGGCTAAATACACTATTAAAATTCATCTCACCATTAATTTCCTTACTTGCCTTAATTAGAAAATCTAGAATTACATTACATAATGTAATTACATTACAGCTACTAGCAAATTTACCATGATTACACCTCACGTTACTATTTGTGTTGGGCAGCGCAGGTATATACCCTTTGAACCAGAACTTGATCCCTAGGAACAAATCCTGAGGAATTAAGACAGGTGTATAAAGCGGAACATACCAGGGTAATCATGGTTGCCTATTTAGAGCAGTGAGAACTGCAGGGCCGAGTGTGGTGCCTCATTCCTTTAATCCCAGCACTTTGGGAGGCCAAGGCTGGTGGATCACCTGAGGTCAGGAGTTCGAGACCAGCCTGGCCAACATGGTAAAACCCCGTCTCTACTAAAAATACAAAGATAAGCCAGGCGTAGTGGCAGGCACCTGTAATCCCAGCTACTCAGGGGGCTGAGGCAGGAGAATCGCTTGAACCCGGGAGGCAGAGGTTGCAGTGAGCCGAGATCATGCTATCACACTCCAGCTTGGGGGACAAGAGCGAGACTTTGTCTCAAAAAAAAAAAAAAAGAAAAAAGAGAAAAGAAGTTGGGGGAAATGCTGAGCCACAGAAAATGAGACAGATTAGTCCTGGTATATCCTAAAGTTGGAATACTACAGTCTTTATAAATATTTTTTAAATATTGTGGGGCATCGGAAAATGTCATATGGCATGTTGTTGCATGGAAAATCCAACAGACTAAGATCTCATTTACACACGGAAGTTCATATTGATATACACATGTGCACAAGAAAAAATAGGAAAGGGTATATAACAAAATAATAGTAGTTGTTTTCAGATGGTAGAATTACAGAACATTTCTCTCCTCTCCTCCCTTCGACCCTAAATGTGGTTATTTGTCCCTTAACTTTTCTGCAATTTACGGAGATTAGTTGTATAATTGTATTTGGGTTAATTTTTTTTTTTTGAGATGGAGTCTTGCTCTGTCGCCCAGGCTGGAGTGAGTGGCGCGATCTCCACTCACTGCAAGCTCCGCCTCCCGGGTTCACGCCATTCTCCTTCCTCAGCCTCCCGAGTAGCTAGGACTACAGGTGCCCCCCACCATGCCCAGCTAATTTTTTTGTATTTTTAGTAGAGATGGAATTTCACCGTGTTAGCCAGAATGGTCTCTATCTCCTGACCTCATGATCCGCCCGTCTCGGCCTCCCAAAGTACTGGGATTACAGGCGTAAGCCACCTTGCCTGGCTGGTTAAAAATTTTTTAACCATGATGACTATAATGACAAATAAAAGAAAGAATAGATGTTGATGAGGCTGTAGAGAAACTGAAACTCTCATACATTTACTAGCAGGGATTTAAATGGTACAACCACTGTGGAAAACAGTTTGGTAGTTCCTCAATTAATGAAACATAGAATTACCATGTAATCCAGCAATTCTACTCCAAAACAATTCTTTTTTTTTGGAAACGGAGTCTCTCGCTCTGTCACCGAGGCTGGAGTACAGTGGCGCATTCTCAGCTCACTGCAATCTCCGCCTCCTGGGTTCAGATGATTCTCCTGCCTGAGCCTTCCAAGTAGCTGGGTGGCATGCACCACCACTCTTGGCTAACTTTTGTATTTTTAGTAGAGATGGGGTTTCACCATGTTAGCCATGCTGGTCTGGAACTCCTGACCTGAGGTGATCCATCCGCCTCAGCCTCCCAAAGTGCTGGGATTACAGGCCCGGCCAACAATTCCATTTATACCCAAGAGAAAAGAAAATGTACGTCCACACCAGAAACCTGTAACCAATGTTCAAAGCAGCACTGTTCATCAGTCCCAAGAGGTGGAAACAATCCAAACATCCATCAACAAAGGAATGGGTGAACAAAAAGTGACACATCCAGATGACGATTATTCAGCAAAAAAAAAAAAAAAAAAAGAAATGAAACATTGGTAAATGAAAAGAAATGAAGCATTGGTCAGTGTTACGGCATGGATAAACCTTGAAATAATCACATGACGTGAAAGAAGCCAAACATACAAGGCCACATGGTATATGATCCCATTTATCTGAAGTGCACTGAACAGACAAATCTAGTGAGACAGAAAGTAGATTGATAGTTGCCAGGGGCTGAAGGGGCTGAAGGGTGTTGGGGGAATGAGAAGTGACTGCCAATGGGTATTCTTTTGGGGGTGATAAGTTGTTCTAGAATTAGGTAGTGGTGGCCAGGCACTGTGGCTCACACCTGTAATCCCAGCACTTTGGGAGGCTGAGGTGGGTGGATCATTTGAGGTCAGGAGTTTGAGACCAGCTAGGCCAACATGAGCCCCACCCCCCGTCTCTACTGAAAATACAGAAATTAGCCAAATGTGTTGACAGGCACCTGTAGTCCTGGTGCTGGGGAGGCTGAGGCAGGAGAATCATTTGAACCCCGGAGGCGGAGGTTGCAGTGAGCTAACACCACTGAACTCCAGCCTGGGTGACAGAGCAAGCCTCCATCTCAAAAAAAAAAAAAAAAAAAGAATCAGACAGACAGTGGTGATGTTTGTATGACTTTGTGAATATACTAAAAGCCACAGAACTGTATACTTTTAAACGGTGCATGTCATGAGCTGTGAATTAGGTGTCAATGTAAAAACTGTTTAACCTTGGGTATGAAGGGGCAATAGAAGCCAATTCCTTCCTCAGATGCTGTCAAGGTGGGGTTGAGAATTTCAGTGTCTCCAGGGTCAGAAAGGCATTACATGAGAGAAGGGGCCTGTGTAGGCATGAACTGGAGCCCCACCCTGTCGAAGGGGCTGCCATGGAGGCCAGATTTTCCCCTTTCATTAAGAGGAGGCAGAAATCCGCTGGGTTACAAAATATCGGCAATCGACTGCAAAGGGTTCTGAATGCTGGGTTAAGCGCATTGCCTGCCTGGCCCTGGCCTCCTCCATCAGGCTGTGGGGACCTGCTTACAGCCCTGCTGTGCTAAGCAACCCGTCACCAGTGGGAGGAGAGCCACACAGGGTAGGGGGTCAAGGACAATGGTCCAGAACAGGGAGGATAGGAGGGGCCCAGGGACAGAGGAGCAGGCCTGAAATCCCTCCTGGAGTCCAGCCTCCTTTCCCTGACTCGGGAGGGAAGAGAATGTCAGCACGTGCTCCCATCCATTTTGGGGCACCAGGACTCTGTGAGCCTGTAGTCCCAGGACCCAGGTGAGGGGCATGCACACCACTGCCTGCTCTTCCCACAACCCCTGCGGGCCCCCGGGAGTGTGTGGGCCCTGAGAGATACTCCCGAGGCCCCATCTGTGCTTGCATGGCCCTCTGAGCACCTCTGGTCTGCTAGGTGCTTGCTAGAGGCCAGGGAAGCAGGCGCAAAAAGCGCAGCCCCATTCTGCTGGAAATGCACATCCCCTCGCCAGGATCTAGGACGGTAAACGCTGCTTTAGCTGGCCAAGGGGCACCAGGGTTGCAGTGGAGGTTCTAGGCCATGGGGATGGGAGTAGGAGGTGATGCCCAATGGGGTTGTGGGGTGGGGTGGACAGTGCTGGCAGAGGGCATAGCCTCGGCAGAGGCAGAGCAGGCAGGGCTCGGGGAGCCTCAGGCTCTTCAACGTGGGTGGAAGACAGGCAGGGAATGAAGCAGCTGGGGTGGTGGGGGTATCAAGGCCTCATCCATCAGGCCAGGGCATTTGAACTTGCCCCGAGTCTACAGAGGACACCAAGCCAGGGAAAGAGATTCGAAGTGCCTGTCAACAGACAGGGTGGGTGTGGATGAGACTGAGAGATGGCAGGTGCAGCCGCCCAGGGTGAGGGTGGGGAAGGGGGAAGGTGGAAGGGCTCAGGACAAGGCCCTGCTGGAAGAAGCAAGCACAGCTGATTGCCTTCTCGCGTGCCCCAGGGACTCCCCAAGCCACCCTGCCTCCCGCTGGCCCCACCAGCTGTGCCAGCCTGGACACCAGCCCCAGGACACCAAGAGGCATCACTGGGAATGTCTTGGTGACTTCCAAGACCCCCAGCTCTCTCCTGCTTGCCGCCTCTTGAAAGACTGGCCAGGACTCAACCCAAACATTGGGGAAATCCCGGAATACAGAGGTGAGCCAAGCCGGATGGAAAGGTGAGCTCCTGACAGCACTGCCGGGGGAGGCTGCTGTGAGTCTCTGCTACACATCCCACTCAGTTGTCACCCTGAGCTCCCGAGGCTGCTTCCTCCTCTGTGATACAGAGGTGACAACAAGACCTCCTCCCTCTTGAGGTTGTTCACACCATGAAAAACCACCACAAGCTATTCACGATCGCAACCACCAACATGGCAACCACCCAATGTCCACCAACTGGTGAGTGCAAAAACGAAACGGGTATATCCAGGTGATGAGATGTTATAAATATAACACAAAGGGAGGCAGCCCTGTCACACTCCAAGGCATAACGCTAGATATACAAGGCCTGCCTGCTGCAGGATGCCATTTACATGAAATGCCCCAGACAGGCAGATCCGCACAGGCGGAATGCAGATTAGTGGTCACCAGGGGCTGGGAGAGGAGGAAATGGGGAGTGACTGCTAATGGGTATGAGGTTTCTTGGAAGGCAATGAAAATGCTCTAGAAATAGATGTGGTGGTGTTTTCATATCATTGTGAATGTAGTTAATGCCACTGAATTGTACACTTTATTTTATTTTTCAATAGGGATTGGGTTTCGCCATGTTGGCCAGGCTGGTCTCGAACTCCTGACCTTAAGTGATCTGGCCACCTCGGCCTCCCAAAGTGCTGGGATTACAGGCATGAGCCACTGCACCTGGCCTGAACTGTATACTTTAAAATGGTTACAATGTAACTTTTTTGGGTGGTCTCTCACTCTGTTACCCAGGTGGATGGAGTGCAGTGGCACAATCACGGCTCACAGCAGCCTCAAACTCCTAGACTCAAGTGATCCTCCTGCCTCAGCCTCCCGAGTAGCTGGGACTACAGGTGCATACCACAGCACCCAGCTAATTTTTACAATTTTTCTTTTGTAGCAACAGAGTCTTGCTATGTTGCCCAGGCTGGTCTCAAACTCCTGGTCTCAAGTGATCCTTCCACCTCACCCTCCCAAAGTGAGTAGATTACAGGTGTGAGCCACAGTGCCCAACCTAAAATGGTAAATTTTATGTTACATGAATTTTGCATCAATTTTTTAAAAGATCATGCACACCTTTAGCACAAGATCTAGAGGGAGACACAGGAGACGCAGGAGACGCTGGGGTTGCCGGGACTGTTATTATTGTCCCCTAAGTAATCCCGTGATACCATCGTGGCTGTTCAGCTGGATCCGGGCTCACCAGGGACTCAGAACTTGCATGCCTCCTGTGGCTACAGCCAAAACAATGACAACCCTGGGCCTTGGGAGGGAGACAGGAAGGGACATCCTCCTTAGCCTTGCAGGGACCACTCCACAGGGGACTACCCTCCCCTCATGCCGGGCACACGCAGGGTGCTTCATGATGCTGGATGCCGGTTTCTCTCCTTCACCTGCATTTTCCTTGGATGCCATGTGCTAAACTCATATACATCATAGATCACTCTTAGCTGCTGGGATGTTAAAATTAACCAAAGATGCATTTGGGCGCACTTGGCCTTGAGAAGGAAGCTCTCAAATCCAATTCTGTCCTTCAGAGCAGCAGCAGCAGCTCGAAGATTAATTGCTGGCATTTATGCAGCACCTTAATACCCTTTTCACGCCAACTTCGACCCACTTTGTAAGCGTGAAAGCCAAGGAATTCCTGGTAAGAGCTGCCGCAGGCCCACGTCAGCAGTGTTTACTTCAACCTCGGATACCAAGGGTCCTGTCAGGATCTCCGTGGGTTTTTTCCTGCCCTGAATGAATCCTCCAATTCTCAGGATTGAAGGGGAAGCTGGGACAGAGTGAATTGACTTTAGAATCTACTCTTCTCTCATGAGCAGTAAGGCAACTGAGAAAGCTGTCAGAGTGGGTGCTCATGACTTTAAAAATCACAGTCTGTTTTGCTCATCTATGTTCCCTTCCTACAGCTATGCTCTGTTCTTTACCATGCGCCTTATAGCAGTAATAATAACCACCTTATGTTTTAGCCGGGCATGCTGGTGCACGTCTGTCATCCCAGCTACTTGGGAGGCTGAGGCAGGAGAGTTGCTTGAACCTGGGAGGTGGTGGTTCCAGTGAGCCGAGATCGCACCACTGCACTCCAGCTTGGGTGACAGAGTGAGACTCTGTCTCAATAAATAAATTATAATAACCATCATGTGTTAACATTTACCCAGAAGCTAGGACTCAGCCAAATGCCTGGAATTATCTTATTCAGTCCTCACTTTTAGGGTGCCTCCCTTTAGGGCTGTGCCACCCTTTTAGGGTGGTAATCACACTCATTTTATAGATAAAGAAACTGAGTCTCAGAGAGGCTAAGTCACTCCCTGAAGGTCACACAGCTAGGAGCAGCACAACTGCGACTCAGACCGAGGTCCATGACTTTAGATTCTATTTGCATAGCCATTGGCTAGGCTGTATGCCCAAACTGAGGAGGGATGGAACAATAATATCATTTATGCAATTAGAGAAAATACATATCATTTATGTAATTAGAGAAAAATTTCTCCATTTTAATAAAAAGACTAAAGATGATGAAGGGGAAAAAAAGCAACAGTGAATCAGGAGAGATTTTGAGAGTGGGCGAGTGGGCGTCTTTCGGAGCATCTAAGAAGCAGGTTTTCACAGCCTTCCAGAACTATCTTCAGTTCCAGATTTATTCTGAGGCCAAATCAAGCAGAAACAGGCTTATCTAAAGCACAAGGCTGGCCAGGCACAGTGGCTCATGCCTATAATCCCAGAGCTTTGGGAGACTGAGGCGGGTGCATCACTTGAGGCCAGGAGTTTGAGACCAGCCTGGCCAACATGGCAAAACCCCTTTTCCACTAAAAATACAAAAATTAGCCGGGCATGGTGGCGCATGCCTGTAATCCCAGCTACTCAGGAGGCTAAGGCACAAGAATCACTTGAACCTGGGAGGCAGAGGTTGCAGTGAGCCGAGATTGTGCCACTGCACTCCAGGCTGGGCGACAGAGCGAGACTCTCTCTCAAAAAAAGAAAAAACAGTACAAGGCTTACTTCAGTAGGACACTTGGATCAGGAATTCCAGGTCCTGCTACTCGGAGCTAATACAGATTCTGCCTTCCACTACAAACACTGGATAAAACAAGAAACAAATGTAAGGCTCAGCTAAATGGAAGGAAAGGGCAATACCCAAGTGCCAGGGGCAAGGAGGAGACTGGGAATGAGCAGGGTTAGTGATAGACGCTGCTGAGGTAGCCCAGGTGTTAGAGTGGTTTCAGGCTCCAACAGCTAAGGGCTTCAAGTCCACTGAGTGACAGAAGAGGTCTTGGGTCTGTATGAACTGGAGCTGTGCCCCCTCTAAAAAGCTGAAATACAAAAGGCTGCCTCTGCACATCAGGTGGGTCAGAAAAAACATTCCCCACTGGCCCACAGAATAATAAGAAAGCCATCTCTGCTAAGGAGATGGCAGGGGAAAGGGGAAAGAGCAGGCTTCTGCAATGAACCCAAAGTCTAAGACTGAGCCACACACTGGTGAAAAATCCAAGCCTCTGTGGGGCAGGAAACCCAAATCAAGGAGTTAATGTGAAAAGTGTTTCCAGACTGGTGAAAACCTTGAGATACCTAGCACAAGAAATGCAAATGTACTGTGTAAGGCTCTTCTAAAACCCAGGGCACACAGGTATCCTGTGGGGCAGTAGGGGGAAGGGCCGAGGGGAGTCGGGAAAAAGTCCCAAGATGAGCTCATAATCAAAAACCAAACCATACAAGAAAATGAACCATGATACAGGAGAATCAGCAGACACAATTAACAAAAGGAATAGCACTCCCAGAAGGCAAAACAGAAGAGACTATATAGTAGGCTTTAAATTATTAAAAACAATGGGAGAACAGTACCCTATGAAAAAGAGGTGAATGTGAAAACTATATAGCATTTATAAACATTTTTTTACAAGTCATTGGAATTTTTTTTTTAATTGAATAGGTTAAGGCAGCAAGGTTGTAATAGATGAAGAGAGAATTAGTGAACTGGAAGATGAATCTAAGGAAATGATCCAGCATATGGCACAGAGAAAAAGAAAATAGGAAAGAAAGATTAAGAGGCATTCAGACAGAATGAGGTGAACCAACATTTTTGTAATAGGAATTACTAATGAAGAAGATAAAGAGAAAGGGGAGAGATAATATTTTCATAATGGAAGATATGAACTTTCTTTAGAATTAAACAACATAAACCATTCCCAGGATAAATAAAAATAAATCCACACCTAGACAGAGCATGTACAAAACACCAATGACAAAAATTTTACAACAGGGAAAAGGGAAAAATAGGTTTCTGCAAAGAAACATCAATTAGACTAACAGCTGATTTCTCAACAGCAACAAGACCAAAAATGAATCGCTGAAAAAAAAAAAAATCCAGCAACCTTACATTTTACACTTAGCCAAATGTTCATTCATGCATGCCTGCAAAATAACAATATCTTCAAAGTTTACAACTCACAGATCCTCACTGAAAAATCTATGGAAAGGTGCATTAAATAAGAAAACTATATTCATAAGGAAGACTGGTTGCAAGAATTAATAGTGTCTGCATAAAATAATAATGAACAACATGTAGGTTCTTAAATACTATGGAGTGATACAAATTAAAATACATTAAGGTCCCCAGTTATGAGCACAAGGGCAGAGATGGTGATTAAGTTTAGGCATATCCAAGATAGCAGACATATAAAAAATGAATTACTAAAAAAAGTTATAGCATGCCCTTTAAAAGAAGATACGTAGCCAGCTCCTGAAATGATTAGTAACTGCCAATAACTCTCAAGCACTGAGGATGGGTCAAGAGCTTTGCCCAAATTCTAACTAATCCTCACAACATTCGGTGACACAGATTCTATTTTTGCTCTCATTTTACAGGTGAGGAAACCGAGGCTCAGGGAGGCAAAGTGCCTTGCCTAGACGGTAAGAGGCACCACCATGATATAAACCCACATCTATCTGCTGGAAAAGGACAGGTGGTAAGAAGCCACCTGTATGCCACAGTGGGACTCTGGCTGAGGTCCTCGGGGAATGCAGGCAAGGGCAAGACAGGAGACCCCCTTAGAAATACCAGGTGGGTGAGGCCAGAAAGTGCTGGGTATTTGTTCAGGGTTCTCTGAACACTGGGACCTTGGCATAGGTGCTCAGGAGGAGCTTAGGGAACCCTCTTCCAACCTCAGCACGTGGCACAAGCTGGCCTCTACAGCCCCTCTTAGGGGACTGCTGTCTCCGGCCTGGCCACCTGCCCTCCCTCCTGGAGGCACCTGGGCCCTGAGACCTCCACTGACCTGCCACGGAGCAGTGCCAAGATCGGAAGGCTTGCTCCTAACAGAGTGCCGGTCTGCAAAGGTCACACCGCTGGGACGACAAAGAGCTTTTTTGTCCTAGTGCTCCGTGGCCACCACCACCAGCGGAAATCACCCACTCGACCTTCTGGTTTTATAAATTAATAATTAAGCTGGAGCAGGTAACAGGAAGGCTGGCAGGACCAGGGGTGCCCAGGCCCTCACCCTGTACAGTCACACCAGCATGGACAAAAGAACAAAAGAGGCCCTGACTTTTCTTCCCAGAACCATGGGCCCTTCTGAGCTGAAAACACCTCATTCCCTCAGCTTGAGATAACAGATCCTAACGTGCTTTGCAAAGGGAAGAGCATCTTATCAACACCCAGGGTATTCTGTTTGTCTTACTGGGCCGTATGGCATGTCTGAGCGTTGATTAAATTTCCACGATGCATTCTGGAGACCATTAACTCACAAAAGCATATCCTGCCAGGGTGGTGGTAGGGGAGGCAAGAAAGATGCAGCAGGGATCTAATTACCGCTAACCTGCAGAGCGAGGAGCTCTTGGAGAGGACTGCCAGCGGCTTGTACAGAGAAAACACAAATTCTTCTGAAACAGACCTGAGCCACCCAGTGACACCCTAGGAAACAGAGGGGGCAGCACCCTCCTGCTTCTTCCTCCCAGCCGTGGTCCCCACTCCCCTCCCACTGCCCACTACTAAGCTTGTTCTCCCCAGGGGCAGCCCACCTAGATTCTAGAACTTTCCACATCACCCAGAACCAATCCTATCTGCCTCAAGGTCCAGTTCTCCCCTTGCCAACTTGGTAAACAATGTGTGGAACTCTACTGAGGAGGTTGTGGGGTAACAGCATGGCCTCCCCCAGATCATAGAGACGTGCGGACTCTCAGAATCTCAGTCCGGAACATGTGGGGTTCCCGGCATGCGGGAAAGGCGGTTTCTCCTGGCACTTGCAAATCCCACTAGAAGGCTTAGTTTTGAGTCTGGGTTCCCTACCCGGTAGCTAAGTGACCTTGGGCAGTCATTTCCTGTGTCCAAACCTCAGTTTGCCCATCTGTAAACTGGCAGCAATAGTCCCGCCCTCAAAGGGCTTTTCAGCAGAGCAGATGATTGACAAGTGCTCAAGAAAGAGCAGCTGTCGCCTCATTCATAGCTGGCTGCGGCTTTTAAGGGCAGGACTGGTGGCTCAGAGAAGGGCACGGCCTGGATGAGGCATTTGAGCAAAGTGGCACACGACAGCTCCAGTGCCCAGCTCAGTGCACATGGAACGCCAGCCTCCAGGGTCCTGCTCTGTGGCTGCTGCAGACGGTGAGATGATGGGGGTCCAGGTGAACAGAATGAAAGATACCAGCACGGGCCAGAGCAGGCAGGTGCCTTTGGTTGATCCCCAGCCCTTTGAGAAGCTTCCACAGCAGGCCTTCTCCTGCAGGTTCCCCTGTGAGCCCCCAGAGGGGAGAGCAGGGGAGGCCTGGAAGCCCCACCCAATCAAGGCAGAAAGGGTTCCAGAGGCTGGGGGTTCCCTGTTCCGGACCACTCTGTGGATGACTCCAGGCCGGGGCCCCCCAGCTCCTGCCCCAGAGCTCAGAGCTCAGCATACAGCACTGGTCCTCCCCTGCCCCCCGCTCCATTTCATGGACACATTCATTCCGCCTCTGCTGAGGAGCCACTGTCTGAGGAGGGAGCCTGAGGTGGGAGGATCACTTGAGCCTGGGAGTTAGAGGCTGCAGTGAACTGTGATTGCACCACTATGCCCCAGCCTGGGCAACAGAACAGGGCCATCTCAAAAACAAATTAATTTTAAACGATCAATGAAAGTAATTATTTGAATCATTTTCTTACTGAGGCATGATTTGCATACAGTGGAAAACACTTCAATGTTTAGAGACTCTGATAAGGGCAGAGGGCCCTCCCCAGAGGCACTCAGACAATTCCGTATCTTATTTCATGGAGTTCATGGACTCCCTGAAGATCCCAGGGGAAAAGCCACAACCTAGCCCAGAGGAAGAGAAAAGGCGCGGTGACTTTGGCTGGTTGGCTGTTCAGCTTTGGTGGATGACCGAACATTGTGGAGTTGGCTGGTCCACCCTGGCCCATCAGACCCTTCTTCCCGCTATGCTACAGTTGTTGTGGTGCTCCCCTGTCCCCCTTGAGCCCCTGAGCTTCTGGAGGGCAAGGAACGCATCTGGTCCACCCTGGTGGCAGAATATGGCTAATTGTGAATGAGCCAAGTCCACGGTCTGGGGCCACTTAAAGACTTTAGAACCAAGAAGTATTGCCCGGGGGTGAGAATGCAGTGGCAAAAGCAGCGCCACCCCCAGCAGCCACACTTGGCCACGCCAGTCCTCCCTGCCATCTCTAGTTCCTTCTCTAAATGGGATTAGACCAGGAATGGAATCTGACTCTCTCTCTTTTTTTTTTTTTTTTTTGGAGACAGTCTCAGTCTGTCAGCCAAGCTAGAGCACAGTGGCACTAACTCCTGGGCTCAAGTGAACCTCCTGCCTTGGCCTCCCAAAGTGCTGGGATTACACGCATGAGCCACTGCACCAGTCTGTGACTCTCCTTCTCATTCTGATGCTTGTGGCCTTGGGCAGTCACCTCCTCTCTTGAGCCTCAATGTCTGCATCTGTAAAATGGGAAACCAACCGTGTTCCTGGGAGGATTCCATCAGCTACTGCGGGTATGCTGCCTGGCTCAGCTGAACGTTTGGCAGATGTCACGCTCCCGAGAAACATTAGCTCTCACCATCATGAGGTCTGAACTCTAGGTCTGGAGATTTTTTTTTTTTTTTTTTTTTTCCTTTTCCTTCTGGCAGCTTCTTGGCATCAACATAGACATGCGTGAGGAGCTGTTCTGGAGCCTGAAGGAAAAAACAGACCCTTCACCTCTCCCAGAATCCTCCCTCTTATTATTTCCCTTCCAGCTCTGGGAGCAGACACGGATGGGGGGACAGGAAGTGGGGCCACCTCCAGGCCAGCTCAAGGTGGTGAAGGACAACTGACTCAGGTGAATGATTCCCAAGGAGCCGCCCTTCTCTCGGTCAGGGCCCACTTTGCACCTCGGTCCACACACCAGACACCACTCGGCTCCTGTCACCAAGGGTGCACGGGGAAGGTGAGCTCAAACACACCCCCGGGACGCCTTCGCTCCGGCTTTTCATATGAATCTTAACAATCTAGATGGGAGCTTTCTTGGCTCAGAACGGATTCCTGGGAATACTCGTTTCTGGTTTAAAGCAATCAATGAGACTCTAACAGGCAGGAAGAAGGGAGGTGGGCCCACAGACCTAATGATGCCCTGTGTGGGCACGCTGCTGCTCAGGCGGATTTTTGGTGGGGCTGGCTCAGTGCTGATGCCAAAAGAGTTCATCATGAAGGGAGGGAACCGGAGATGCTGGGGGGGGCTGGCAGCCGAGGACAGCTGGTGAGGGTGGCACTGGGTTTTCCACTGGCTGCCTGTTCCTGGACAATACACCTTGAGTTTTAAAGTCCCCACGGACGGTGCCCCTTTAACGTGAGCCTCTTGCGTTCTCACTAAACCACCAAGTGCACACAAAGGTGAACAAGACACGTTCTTTCTGCTCTAGGGAGTTCCAAGTTTTGAGGGGGTGGCAGGTGACAGAGCTGACAAGTATAACACGGTGTGATGCCTGCTATTGCAGAGGGAAGGAAGGAGCTCCAGGAGGCCTGAGGATGGGTGTTTAACCCTTAAAGGTTGGATGGAGAGATGGCTCTCTGGATGGGAGCAGCAGGTAAGCCAACTCCTGAATGATAATGAGCATTCGTTTCATAAACAGACAGGGTTGGCCGGGCGCGGTGGCTCAAGCCTGTAATCCCAGCACTTTGGGAGGCCGAGGCGGGCGGATCACGAGGTCAGGAGATCGAGACCATCTTGGCTAACACGGTGAAACTCCGTCTCTACTAAAAATACAAAAAACTAGCCGGGCGAGGTGGCGGGCACCTGTAGTCCCAGCTACTCGGGAGGCTGAGGCAGGAGAATGGAGTAAACCCGGGAGGCGGAGCTTGCAGTGAGCTGAGATCCGGCCACTGCATTCCAGCCGGGGCGACAGAGCAAGACTCCGTCTCAAAAAAAAAAAAAAAAAAAAAGAGACAGGGTTAAGGCTGTGCGCGGTGGCTCACGCCTGTAATCCCAGCACTTTGGGAGGCAGAGGCGGGTGGATCACTTAAGGTCAGGAATTTCAGACCAGCCTGGCCAACACGGTGAAACCCTGTCTCTACTAAAAATACAAAAATTAGCTGGGCATGGTGGCAGGTGCCTGTAATCCCGGCTACTTATGAGGCTGAGGCAGGAGAATTGCTTGAACCCAAGAGGCGGAGGTTTCAGTGAGCTGAGATCATGCCGCTGCACTCTAACTTGGGCAACAAAGGTGAAACTTCATCTCAAAAAAAAAAAAAAAAAGAGAGAGAGAGAGACACAAGGTTAAGAGGAAAGGTTTGAGTTTGTTTTTTCTTGTTTTTGTTTTTTTTTCAGACAGTGTTCACTCTGTCGCCCAGGCTAGAGGACAGTGGCATGACCTTAGCACACCGCAACCTCTATCACCCAGGTTCAAGCCATTCTCCTACCTGAGCCTCCCAGATAGCTGCGATTACAGGCATCTGCCGCTGTGCACAGCTAATTTTATAGTTTTAGTAGAGACGGGGTTTCACCATTTTGGCCAGGCTGGTCTTGAACTCCTGACCTCATGATCCACCTGCCTCGGCCTCCCAAAGTGCTGGGATTATAGGCGTGAGCCACTGTGTCTGGCCTAACCTTACCCTGGGTGGAGACAGAGAAAGGCTCCCATATGTAAACATCTAATTGTGTACATCAAATGAAAACAGTGCTTTAGGCAGAGGAACAGCTTTTGTGCAAAGGCCTGAAGGTGAGAAAAAATACGGGCAGTCTTTTTCTACCCCTTCTTGGTTCCTAGAAATTCAAGTGGCAACTACACACAGTGAAAGCATGCTGGCAGTAAGAAAGCAGCCTTGGGGCCAGGCATGGTGGCTCATGCCTGTAACTCCAGTGCTTTCAGGAGGCTGAAGTGGGAGGACCGCTTTGAGGCCAGGAATTTGAGACTAGCCTGGTCAACATGGCGGGACCCCCGTCTCTGCAAAAAAATTTAAAATTAGCTGGTGTGGTGGCGCACACCTGTAGTCGTAGCTACTGGGAAGGCTGAGGCGGGAGGATCACTGGAGCCCAGGAGTTCGAGGTTGCAGTGAGCTTGATCAGGCCCCTTGCACTCCAGCCTGGGTGAGAGAGTGAGACCCTGCCTCAAAAACTAAAAATTAAAAAAATTTGTAAAAAAAGAAAGCGGACTTGGGAATCCTATGATCTCTAATTCCTCCACTTACCAGCTGTGGGACTGCAGGCAAGCTGGTTTACCTCTCTAAGCCTCAGTTTCCTCACCTGTAAAATGGCCCTAACACCGCCTTCCTGGGGGACCATTACTATAGAAAGAGCGTCATGCAGAGAGTGCCAGCGTGGAGCCTCACGCTCAGCAGGTGCCTGGGAATTATGTTCATTATCACCATCCTCAGCCTGACTTTCTGGTCCTTTCTGAATGGTGTTCTCAGAAAGGGACCAAGCTGATTCCTCCCCAGGAAGTCAGGGGTCATCTTGGTCCTCAGGGAGGCAGGGAGAGTCAGCAGCCCTGGGGACTCAGCCTGTCCTCTGGCCACCTTACCCTGAGGCTCTTCTCCCTGCTTCTCAGGCAAGATTCCCAAAGGAACGGCCTTGGAGGAAGGGACCTGCCTGACCCACTGGGTCTCTGGGAGCTGATGTTCCCATGCCAAGCCAATTGCGTCGCATACATACGTACGTAACCTTATTGAATCCATACAACTACTTCAGGATGGGGGGGGAGGGGGCGGCTACTGAGGCTCAGAGAGGTAAAATGATTTACCCAAGGTCATGTAGCTGGGAGAGGTGGGACCAAGATTCAACTCTCAGCTGTGGCTCGGAGTGACCAGGACATACAAGAGTGTTTAAAGCATAGTCAATAACAAACATGTACACGTGTTTGGTCTAACTACTTCACATATATTAACTCACTTAATCCTTCCCAACAACTTCAAGGGAGGTCCTATGACTATGCCCATTTTATAGTAGATAAAACTGAGGCTCAGAGAGCATAAGTGACTTGCCCAAGGTACCTGGCAAGGCCCTTGAAGCCAGGCTCCTGCCACAGCCTGAGCCCTGACAACAGCTGTGTCCTCATCTCATGCATTCTCATTTACTGTTGCTGGCTTGTCCCTGACACAGGGCCTCTGCATTCGAAGTCCCCTCAGCCCGAGATGCCCTTTCCACTGATTTGCACACCCCTGGCTCATTCTTCCTTGGATTTCTGTCCCATTATCACCTCCTCAGGGAGACCCTCTGGATCCACCCTAAAGCTCCATTCTCAAGCCACCCTGCTATGCCTCGTTCACAGTTTAACACCTGTGGGGCGTTTTGTTTACTGTGTGTCCCTCTCCAGGAACAGCAGCCTCTCTGAGTCATCTCTAAATCCCCAGCCCCTGGTCTATAAATATTTGCTAAGTGGGTAAAAGTGACCGAATTATGCAGTCCCTTTCGGAGGAGGACCAGGGGCAACTTTCCCCCTACCTAAAGTTCCACCTGCCTACTCTGGTCTAACGTCAGAACCTCCTCTCTGACCCTCTCCATCTCCCTTGGGTTATGAAATCTGAGCTCTGGGCGGCAAGAAGGGAAGTCGCTGCAGCTACATCTAGGAAGGTTACAGAGCAGGAACACAGCATCTCTCATCCCCGTGGGAGGCTGGACCCAGGAAACTGACAAGACTCCCAGCATGCTCTGCAGCCCTTCCTCCCGGTCAAACCCACAACCGGCGGAATTCCCGAGTGTCCCGTGGGCTGCCGGAGAGCCCACCCCTCCAGCGGGGATCCCAGCCACAGAGAATGCCCATTGACATCCATCCAGATTCAAAGCAGTGGGAGGCTAGGAAAGGGCACGTGAGAAATAATAAAACCAGGGAAGACCCAAGCAAGCAAGAGCTGGAGGAATCCCTCCTTTCTCTCTCACATTAGTCTTCGGATTGAAGTGCATAAAACTTTTTAAGTAAAATATTCAACATAGTTCAAAAGGAACATATAAAAACGTTTACAGAGAAAAAGCTCCCTCTCCCTTCACCCTTTCCACTCCCCCCGCAACCCCCATCAAGTATATATTAGTACTTTCTGGTGGATTCTTCCAGTTTGCAAATATAGCAATGACAAATGTATACTCTTATTTTCCCCTCTTTTTACATTTTCTATTTCTTTTTACTTTGCAGCTCCAGCTCAAAGGATCCTTTTTAAAAAGACAGATAAAAGGGTACCATATTACATATGCTGAGCCACACCTTTTACTTCTCTAGTTGGATATAATTCTGTATTTCTACACACACAGAGATACAGATATAGATGTATAAGTGCGTGCATACACACACCAGTTATTAATGGTTTTCTGCAATGTTCATCTAGTTCTCCTGGAAAGGGGTATTTGGATTGGGGGGTCAAGAGGGGGTGCTTTTCAGCTGACACACAAACAGCTGGGCCATCCTCTCTTGGTGATCAATACTGGAGGCTGGTTCTCTGCACTTGAAGCAGATGCCAGGAGCTAGCTCTTTCCCAAAATATCTGCAGCTCTCATTTCCTGAGCGTCTACCAGGTACTAGGAGAACTCTTACAACAGAGAAGGAAAGCTGAGAATCAGAGAGGTAAAGTGACTAGCCCAAGGTCACACAGCCAGGAAGTGGAGCTGGCAGGGTTCACAGCCGGTCTGTCCCTCTCCAAAGCCGGTTTGTTTCCACACCTGGCCCCCGCGGTCTCCAGTCCCCACCCTGGTCCACAGCCGGAGGCAGAACCGGCCACGCCGAGGTCAGGACCCAGGGCCAAGTCCCCAGCCAGGCTGAACTCGGCGGACAAGCGCTCTCTCCGCCATTTCCCTGCGGGCACCTCGGCCCGGCCTCCCAGGGCGCCCTGCCCCCGGGCCGATGCGGGGTGCGCAGCCTTTGCTGGCCCCGGCAGACCCAGTGAACTCAGACGAGGACGCCGGGCTCCCGGCAAAGTGCTCTGCGGCCGCTGCCTAGCTAAAGCCTCCCAGCCACCCGCGGGGATGAGGCCGCCTGAACCCATTGTACAGATGCGAGGACGAAAGCAGGCGCGGAGAGCCGGCTGTCCTGCCTAAGGTCACCCGGCCGGGGAGCGTCGGAGCCCGGTTCCCACCCTGGTCCGCTGACTTCAAAACTTTCCGCTCCTGCGCTGCCGAATGCACACGACTCTCAGGTGCGGGGCGCGCGCACCAGCCGGGCTGCCTGAGGCGCTTGCCCGCCCGGCCCGAGGCACCTGCCCTGCGCTTGGGAAGCCTGGGCCCCGCTCCCTCCCCGGTCCGCAGTCCCCCGGCCAGGGAGTTCCTGGGCCAGTCCGAGGCTGAGCGGCTGCGGCACTGAGCATCGTCGCACAGGTCCTCGCCGCCACCGCTTGTCTCTTAGTATGCGAAGTGGCCGGCGGGGACCCATTTGAAAGAGGAGGAGACTGAGGCGCAGAGAGGGCCCGCCAGTGGCCCAAGGTCACACAGCGCGGCGGCGGGCCGGGGCCCCCAACAGTGGCCGCTCGGAGGTCCTGCCCCGGTCCCCGCGCCGCCCCCCGCAGGTACTCACAGCCGGTCTTGCCCTCGAGCTCCCGCACCTCCTCGGACGCGGAGTGGGCAGCACCCATGGTGCCCGCGGCGGGGGCCCCGGGGCGCGCGTCCCTCTCAGGCCCCGCACTGGCCTCGGCTTCGCAGCGGCGGGACTGGCCGCGGGACTGGCCTCAGCGCTGGCCTCGGGTTGGGACGCCAGCGAAGGCTGGGAGCCGCGGGTTCCGCGTGGGGCCGGAGCGCGGCCTCTTATAACGGCGGAGGGCGGCGCGCCGCGGTCCTAGCGCACGCCGGTTTCGCGCACTGCGCTGCTCGGGGAGCATCCAGCCCCAACCAGGAAACCGCCGGGAAGGGGACCCTGGAGCCCACCGTTCTGGGTTCCCAGGCCGCGCAGCAGCGGCCACGTACTCCTCGCCCCTTCCGCACTCCTGCTGGATCTGGAAGGAAACAGGTGTGAGCAAAGTTGGGGGCGTAGGTAGGAGGGGTGGGACCCCTGGGAGGTGTTAGGCCCACTCCCAACCCATCCCACCTTACATCCTCCAGATCTCAGGAGGGAGACTCCACCTAGATAGTCAAGGAAGTAGGCGAGCATGAATTAAATCTATGGAGAACAACAGTAATAATAATCCTATTTGAAAGTGCACCATGTGCTTTCGTTTATTCCAGGAAAGCCCCAGCACCCTTCTGAGGTGAACACACCCACGTGGCGGCCCTTGTGGGCCCTGCACAGCCGAGCAGCTGAGGGGCACCTCAAACTGCAGGAGCGGGCTGGGCGCGGTGGCTCACGCCTGTAATCCCAGCACTCTGGGAGGCCAAGGCGGGCGGATCACTTGAGCTCATGAGTTCGAGACCAGCCTGGCCAACATGGTGAAACCCCGTCTCTACTAAAAACACAAAAATTAGCCAGGCTCGGTGGCACATGCCTGTAATCCCAGCTACTTCGGAGGTTAAGTCAGGAGAATCACTTGCACCTGGAAGGCAGAGTTTGCAGTGAACTGAGATCTCGCCACTGCACTCCAGCCTGGGCAACGTAGCAAGACTCTGTCTCAAAAAAAAAAAAAAAAAAAAGCGGGCCCAGGAGACTGCATTTGGGACAAACTGCTGGAGAGAGGGCCATGCTGGTGGTCCCCACGCCCATTAGGGAAGTTCTGGGTTAAGATGGCTTAAGGGGTTGGCTGTCCATCCAGGTGGGGTAACTGGGGCCGATGCTGTTGCTTGTGTAACATGACTCCTCCTCCTTAAAATAAGGATAAATTAATGAGATGTCCACCAAAGGGCCTGGCATGGACACAGCACATGGCCACAGAGGCTGGTGGGCACTATGGAATCTTGTCCCCTGGAGAGGCACACAGCCAGGGCAGAACATCAGGGTCAAGGCACTCCTGTTCTGAAGGCTCTAGTAACAACAGTGCTTAGTAACACCACCATCAATGACCGTCAGGTATCAGGTCTGTTCTGGACGTTAGGCTCTATGGTAAATGTTGGGGGAGAAGGGGGACAGGGTAGGGGGCAGCAGTTTTTCAGTGCCCACAGAGGGGACTTGGGTGGACCTACCTCCATCAGTTTCACAGGCTGCTGGGACGGGGGCTGCTGAGAACTGCTGTTCATTCCTGCAGACTACAGGCTTAAGCCAAGGGTCACAGCCCTTTCCAGGGGCAGGAGGTGACTTTCAGAGCCCGAGGTAGAGGGTGGGGGTTGGTCCTGAAACCACCTAGAGCAGCAGAATCAGCCCCTTCCTGGTTGCAAATCCAGCTTTTGACCAGGTGCAGTGGCTCCTGTCTGTCATCTCACCACTTTGGGAGGCTGAGGCAGGAGGATTGAGCCCAGGAGTTTGAGACCAGCCTGGGCAACATCGCAAGACCCCAGCTTTACCAAAAATTAAAACTTTTTAAAAATGAGCTGGGCACAATCGTGTGTGCCTGAAGTCCCAGCTACTTGGGAGGATGAGGCAGGAGGATCGCTTGAGCCCAGTAGTTAGAGGCTGCAGTGAGCTATGATTGCACCACTGTACTCCAGCCCAGGCAACAAAGCGAGACCCTGTCTCTAAAATGGAAAATCCAGCTTCCCCTTACACTGCCTGTCTTCAGCTAAGGCAGCACCTGCAATCTGCATTTTAAAGCACTCTCCAGAGGGCAGTGCAAGACCTGATCAAGGTGGGAAGATGTTGGCTGTGGGGCATCAACGGGTCTGAGCTGGCTGGACAGCTGATCTAGGGATTGCATTTCGGGTTAGAAGGATTCTGGAAACAGGCAGGCCTCTGGGATCAGGAAAAGGAGGCTCAGTACTCCCTGGGAGTTCTGAGCCTCTGAGCCAGCCCATTACATACAGCTGCTGGGAGCAATTTTATTCCAACTTAAAATGTCAATTCCTGGAATTTTATTATGTTAAATTAGTCAAGGATTAAATGATGGAGCTGTCTGATGTAGGGGATAGGAAGTGGCATTCTCTGGACATCAGCCCCTCCTGCTTGGCACAGTTGCTCCAGTGGGGACAAAAGCCCTGGGACAAGGAGAGGGGCACATAGCTTCACACTGTCCCTTGGTAATCTTGAGGAAGCTCCTGGTATCTAGGATGGAGCCTGTCCTACCAGATCACCTGTCTACGCTGACCCACTGACTGCTGTTAGCTACTAGACAAGCACTTGTACTTGTTCCTTTTGCCTGAAACTCTCTTCCACTCCCACTTCCTCTTCAGACCTCAGTGGAAATTCACATCCTCAGGGAGGCCTTCTCAAAGTCCTCATCCCCTCTCCTGGGTCCACAGCCAAACAAGCCACCATCACCAGCCAGCAGGGAGCTGGGAAGGAGGAAGTCTTGCGTAGGATGACAGAGGATTATTCCTAATTGCAAGGCTTGGAGAAGTAATCAGGAGATCCTTGGAGGAGCACGAAGGCAGAAAAAACCAAGGCACAATTTATGCATTCATTCAATCATTTATTCATTGCACATTTATTGAGCACCTACTATGTTCAGGGCTCTGGCTGGGTCCTGGAGCCACAGCCAGGAATAAGATGCCACCTTCACTCCTGAGGAACTCCTGGTGGGGTGAGGAGACAGACATAGGGGCAGTAACAAATCTGATGGGTAAACAAGGGTTGATGTGATGGAGCCCACAGAGAGATGGAATGTTCAAACCAGAATGGGCCCCTGGAGAGATTCTGTCATGCCTAAAGCTGAGCTTCAGGAAGTCCAGGACTGTCCCCAACTGTGGTCCCGAAGGGATACAGCAAAGCCAAATTCTTGGTGGACAGATGTCTCTGTGTGGGCCTCTGCAGTGGCACCCACCATCTGCCCGGGCTCTGCCCTCCTCTGGCAATGATGCGCACATCGCAGGGCGCCCTTCACACAAAGCCAGCCGCTGCCTGTTCCGGGACGTCATGGCTTTCATTCAAACCTACCAGTGGCTCTGCAGGCGTCAACAAAGCAAGAAGCAAGAATGAGGTCTGCAGCTGTGCATGGGGTCTGGCCAGGGCTCACTGGATTTTTTTGTCTAGAGCCCTGGAAGAGGGGCACCCCGTGGGGGGCGAGCTTTATCCCCCACAATAACACAGCATGACTTTTGGAGCACTGGGAAACACTTTAGTCACCAGGCAACTGCGTCTTTTCTCCCAGAGGACCTCCTCCCGGAGGAGCTGATTAAAAGTGGTGGCCGCAATTCATATAGCTGGTCCCTGTGATGCCACAAAGGGCAGCTGAGCCCAGAGATAGCCAAGACAGTCTTCACTTGACTTTCCCACCTTCCTGTCAAAGAGGGCTATGAAACCATACTTGGGCAAGTTAACCTCTCTCATCCTCAGTTTCCCCATCTGCAAAGTGGCAATAATGTTGTAAGGGTTAAATGCAGATTCATATATGTAACATTGTAAGGGTTAAATGCAGATTCATATATGGAAGGTGCTTAAAACTGCCTGACACAGTAAGTGCTAGCCAGTGGTGAGCTGGTAAACAAGTTCTCTGAAAAGGGCAGGAGGGGAGGAAGTCCTAATCTGCAGCAGTTGCCAATGACTGTGTGTAAATACTCCTACCATAGTCAATTTCAAGTTACTGATAATTTAACAACAGGCTTGCAAAATCTCTGAATTTTGTTTTTTAGATATGGGGTCTCACTATGTCGCTCAGGCTAGCATTGAACTCCTGGGCTCAGAGGATCCTCCTGCTTCAGCTTTCCAGGTAGTTGCGAATACAGGCATGCACCACCATGCCCGGCTTAAAATCCCTGAATATTTAACCATTTGCTCTTGCAAGTCAGTCAAGACCAGGAAACTACTACCTAGTTGACTGCCATATGTTCATTTACTTGTTCATGCATTCACCATTGAGTGCCAGGAGTTTGGACACTACAGTGAAGGAGACAGTCCCTGACCTCAGGGATCCCAAAGTCTGCAAGGAAAGAGATGTGAACAGAACATCATGGTATGCTAGCTGGTACCAGTCACTGCAGGGGCCTGGAGGAGAGGCACCCAGCATATCCCCATTTTACTGATAGAAAAACCACGATGTTCCCAAAGGATTGTAAACCAGAATCAGAGCATAGACTTGAAGGTGTCTGAAGAGGAGTTTCTGTAATTCACCTGTCCCTTCTAATGGTTTAGCTTGGAGCAACTCCCAAGGCATGGTAATGTTCCAGGAGCAACATGACATTTTTCTTAGCATTTGGGCCACTGACCAAGAGATTTATGGGGACTCTAAGTACCATTGAGACTTCCTTTGCAAAAATTATAACAGAAAGTTATGACACTGAGAGAGATCTGATCTCACCAAGCCTCATCTTGCCTCGAACCTCCAAAATGCCCTTGGTCGCTCCTGGGCTTGAGCCAAGCTAACTTTGGGATAAATTTAATTTATAGTTTAAATTATAATAGCCCTTCCCCCAAACTAAGCGACCTTCATAAAACTAATGAAAGGCTACCAGGTAGCCGGGCACAGTGGCTTAAGCTTGAAATCCCAGCACTTTGAGAGGCTGAGGTGGGAGGATCGCTTGAGCCAGGAGTTCAAGACTAGCCTGGGCAACATAGTGAGACCCTGCCTCTACAAAAAATAAAAAATTAGTTGTGCATGATGGTACGTGCCTGTGGTCCCAGCTACTCAGGAGGCGGAAGTGGGAGGATCACTTGAGCCCAGGAGTTTTAAGCTGCAGTGAGCCATGATCACACCACTGTGTTCCTGCCTGGGGGACAGAGTAAGAATCTGTCTCTTTAAAAAAATGAAAAGAAAAGGACACCAGGTTAGGAGGATGAGAGGGGCCTGAATTCCACTAAGACGCAGGCGTAGTTAAATGACAACCAGCTGTTATTCCAGAGGACATAAGATTTGCAACTGCCCCAATTCACTATTATGGAACCTAAGATTAGCCTTTTGAGATGTCTTTTCCTGCATTTCTGATGACTGGATGGTCCCACCCAGACCCTCAACTCTTGGCTCAGCCTGTCCTGTGGCCCCCACCCAGAAGTGGACTCGGTGCACAAGGACCATTTTCCACATCCCTATGACTGCATCCCCAACCAATCAGCAGCCCCCATTCCCCTAGCCTCCTGCCTGCCAAACTAGCCTTTAAAAACCCTAGCCTCCAAATTTTTCAGATTGATTTGATTTGACACAGGATGGCCAGCTTTGTGTCAATTAAGCTCTTTCTTTATTGCAATGCTGTCGTCTCAGTGAATTGGTTTTTGTCTGTGCGGCGGGCAGGAGGAACTCATCAGGTGGTTACATCATCTTGCTTGGCCTCTTAGTGAAGACTGCACCTAAACCACATCAAACAAGCAATGTGCGGTGATGCTCTCATAAAGTAGGTCCAGGGAGCGGGAGACCGCACAGGTGGCCTGCGTCAGTGATTTGGCTCTAACACAGATGCCTTTTCTCATAAGATCATTCAGGCTCCTTAGGTTGGTTTCATATGTCTCTTGGTTTTCGTGTCAATGGGATCAGAGATTCATCTGCAATTTGCATTTTGAAATTAAAATTATCTTTTTGATTTTTTTTGAACAATCTTTTTTCCCCTGAGGCACCCTGATCTTCCCCCATAGCTGTGGGCATGCTATAGGAGATAGATTCAGATCTGAGTTGAATCCTGACTCTGCCCACTCTCTGGCTGTGTACCATTCGGTTGGTTACATTGCAACTCCAAACCTCAATGTCTTCATTGGTATAATAGGCCTCACAATCCCATCATTGAAGAGTTGTAACAAGGGTGAAATGGCTGGCACAGAGCACACGCTTCCCAACTGTCTGTTCCTTTTTTTTTGGTGGGGGGTAGTTGAATATCAAGGACTTTATAGCCAGCCTGATTCTCCTGTCTCTTCTAGCCTCCCATCCCTCCCGGCCCCGTGACTCCCAGTGCGACACATCAATGAAACTCACACTCAAATCTCTGTCCGGCTCCCGGTTCTTACAGAATCAGGTTTCGTCTTGGGAGAATGACCGCAGCAAGGGGGTTTTAGAATAGTTCCTTCTCTTCATTCTCTGAAAGCTTTAAACTCAACCTTAAGTTAGAAAATCACTCCTTGCCCCTTCCTGGGTGGCACAATCACTGCTGTCACCAACATCGTTGCCTCAGCCCATGGCTGGAGCTGAGTGGCCCAGACCTCAGAGGGATGCTGCCCCATAGGGGGGCAGGCTGGCTGCCTAAAAATAGGAGAAGGAGACTGGGGCTCTTGGGGAGGGCAGCTTGAACTTGTTTTTCTATTATTTATATAATTATAAATAGTGACCAATTACCAGAACTTGCAGGGGGCAGATGGAATGTTGTCCCTGGATGGGCTTCAAACTCTGCATTATTGTCCAAGAAACAAAGTTACCAACCAGAAAGAAGTGGCAAGGGCCCCAAATCTATTTTCACTTCTCCTTTACTTTACATCGAGCCTGGTGGGGGAGGCTGGGCAAGGGCCACGGGGGTGGGAGCTCCCGAAGAAGACAGGAATAGTCAGCATTTGGAAGGCTCTGCTAGGACCTCTTCTCAGGTAGAAATGCAACAGCCCCGGGTAGAGATGCTTTTGTTTATTCATTTGTGATTTGGGGAGAGGCATCTTACACCATTAGACAGGACTGTGTGGTAGGCAGAACAGTGGCCCCCAAAGACGCCCACGTCCTAATCCCTGGAACCTGTGAATATGTTAGGTTACATGGCAAGAGGGAAGTAAAGGAGCAGATGGAATGAAGGTTGCTAATCAGCTGACCCTGAGATGGGGGAGGTTACCCTGGATTATCTGGGTGGGCCCAATGTAACCGCAGGAGTCCTTATATGTGAAAGAGGAAGGCAGGCTGGGCTCGGTGACTTGCGCCTGTAATTCCAACACTTTGGGGGACTGAGGAGGGCAGACGGCTTGAGTCCAGCAGTTTGAGACCAACCTGGGCAACATGGTGAAACCCTGTATGTACAAAAAATTCAAAACAATTAGCCAGGCATTGGTGGTGCTTGCCTGTCGTCCCAGCTACTCAGGAGGCTGAGGTGAGAGGATCACCAAAGTCTGGGAGGCGGAGGCTGCAGTAAGCCATAATCATGCCAGTGCACTCCAGTCTGGGTGACAGAGTGAGATCCTGGCTCCAAACAGAACCAAACCAAATCAAAGAGGAAGGCAGGAGGGTCAGAGTCAAGAGTGACGTGATATGAGAAAGACTCAATCGGCCATTGCTGTTTGAAGATGGAGGAAGGGCACCAAGAAAGATAGGCAGGCTCTAAACGCTGGAAAATGCAAGAAAACACATTTTCCTCTAGAGCCTCTAGAAGGAACACAGCTCCCTGACACCTTGCTTTTAGCCCAGCAAGACCCATTTTGGACTTCTGACCTCCAGAACCGTAAGATCATCTTTTTTTTTTTTTTTTTTTTTTTTGAGACGGAATCTCACTGTCCCCCAGGCTGGAGTGAAGTGGTGCAATCTTGGCTCGCTGCAACCTCTGCCTCCCAGGCTCAAGCAATTCTCCTGCCTCAGCCTCCCAAGTAGCTGGGATTACAGGCAGGCGCCACCGTACCCAGCTAATTGTTGTACTTTTAGTAGAGATAGGGTTTCACCATGTTGCCCAGGCTGGTCTTGAACTCCTGGCCTCAGGTGATCCACCTGCCTCGGCCTCCCAAAGTGCTGAGATTACAGGCATGAGTTTTGTTTTTATAAGCCACTGACTTGGTATAATAATTTGTTGCAGCAGCAACAGGAAATGAATACACACACTGGGTTTGCACTTGGAAAAATGCAGTGCCAAGGAGACAGCGTTGACCAGACTTTCTACAAGGATGATTTTTTTTTTTTTCTTGAGACAGGGTCTTACTCTGTTGCCCTGGCTGGAGTGCAGTGCCATGATCACAGCTCCCTGTAGCCTCAAACTCCTGGGCTCAAGCAATCCTCCTGTCCCAGTCTCCTGAGTAGCTGGGATTACAGGCGCACACCACTAAGCCTGGCTAATTTTTAAACATTTTATAGAGACAGGGCCTCGCTATGTTGCCCACACTGGTTTTGAACTCCTGGCCTCAAGCAGTCCGCCTCAGCTTCCCAAAGTGCTGGGATTATAGGCATGAGCCATTGGCCCAGCCCTAGAGGGATGATTTAAGTTCTGTGTGCATGCAATCACCTTGGTTCTTATTTAAATTCAGATTCTGGGATCCAGGTGTTCTATCTCAGGAGGCCCAGGAATGCATTTCATTTTACTTTTTGTATTTTTATTGATATATCATAGTAGCAAATATTTTGGGGACATGTGATATTTTGATACATGTATACAATGTGTCATGAGCAATCAAGTTAATTGGGATATGCATCACCTCATTTTTTTCTTTGTACTGAGAACATTACAAATTTACTCTTCTAGCTATTTTGAAATATAAATTACTGTTAACTATAATTATAATTCCCTATTTACTATCAGATTCCCTACTATCAAATACTAGAACTTATTGCTTCTATCTAACTGTAATTCTGGACCCATTACAGGAATGCTTTTTTTTCTTTTTTTCAAGACAGAGTCTTACTCTGTTGCCCAGGCTGGTGTGATCTTAGCTTACTGCAACCTCCACCCCCGGGTTCAAATGATTCTCCTGCCTCAGCCTCCTGAGTAGCTGGGATTACAGGCATGTGCCACCATGTGCCTGTATTTTTAGTAGAGACAGGGTTTTGCCATGTTTGCCAGACTGGTCTCAAACCCCTGACCTCAGGTGATCCACCTGCCTCAGCTTCTCATCTTAAAGTGCTAGGATTACAAGCGTGAGCCACTGAGCCCGGCCTTTTCTTTTTTTTTGAGATGAGATCTTGCTATGTTGCCCAGGCTGGAGTGCAGTGAGTGGGTGGTGCAGACAGGGCTCACTGCAACCCCAACCTCCTGAACAACTAGGACTAGAAGCACACCACCATGCCTGGCTAGTTTTTTTTTTGTTTTTTTTTTTGTTTTTTTTTTGAGATCGAGTCTCGCTATTTCACCCAGGCTGGAGTGCAGTGGTGCGATCTTGGCTCTCTGCAAGCTCTGCCTCCCAGGTTCACACCATTCTCCCACCTCAGCCTCCCGAGTAACTGGGACTACAGGCGCCCACCACTGCGCCCGGCTAAGTTTTTTTTTGTATTTTTAGTAGAGACGGAGTTTCACTGTGTTAGCCACGATGGTCTTGATCTCCTGACCTCGTGATCTGCCCACCTCAGCCTCCCAAAGTGCTAGGATTACAGGCGTGAGCCACCGCGCCCGGCTAGTTTTTAAATTATGTGTAGAGACGAAGCCTCACTATGCTGCCCAGGCTGCTTGAACTCCTGGGCTCAAGCAATCCTCCTGCCTTGGCCTCCCAGAGTGTTAAGATTACAGGCGTGAGCCACTGTGCCCAGCCAGGAGTGCATTTTACATGAGAACTCCAGGTGATTTTGATAGAGATGGTCTTGTATGTGTATGTGTGTTGTAATGGCTTTGAGATACTATTCACATACTGTGCCTCCATTTAAAGTGCGCAATTCAATGATTTTTTCGTATCTTCAGATTTATGCAGCCATCACTACAATCAATTTTAGAACAATTTTGTCAGCCCCAAAAGAAACCCCATACTGCCTGTCACCCCTCAATTCTCCCATCCTCTCCAGTTTCTGGCAAGCACTAATCTGTCTCTGTGGATTTGCCTATTCTGGACATTACATATAAAGGGAATCATACAATATGTGGCCATCTGTGTCTGGCTTCTTTCACTCAGCATAAGGTCTTCAAGGTTCATCCACGTTGTAGCACCTGTCAGTGCTTCATTCCTTTTCATGACTAAGCAATATTCCACAGATAGACCACATTTGGTTTATCCATTCACAGGTTGATGAACACTTGGGTTGATTCCACCTTTTGGCTCTTATGAATAGCGCTGCTGTGAACAGTAGAGTACAAGGGTCTGTTTGAGTCCCTGTTGACAACCCCATTTTGACACCCACGGACATAGTGCCTAGGGTCATTCATTCTCCTTTCTGTATGCATCACTTCCAGAGCACGGACAAGGGGCAGTGAGTACAGGGAATCACTGGACAAGGAGGGTCTATACGTGGCAGTAACTGTACAGCTTCCCTCAAAGTATAACACGTAACTGTCATGGCCAAAGATAGAGGCTTGGGCAATTCATCACACTGTGTTGCCAATGTGGAAACAGAGACTCATAGAAGCTCAAATCACTTGAGTTCACACGGTCCGCAGATGACACAGCCCTGGTGGGTGCAAGCCCCTGACCCGAGAAGCAGTGATACTTCTCACAGGTGCCTGTCTCCACTGGGGGTTACCTGGGTTACAGGAAGAAAGTGCAAGATCCCTTTCTTCCATCTGCTGAATCAGATGGCCACAATTTAGCTTCAAGTAATGACCGAGGAATTCCCCTTTGCAGAGTACTAAGCACTTTCTAGATTCTGTGAACCTTGCTGCCTCCTAAGACAACACTACAGAATGTACATTCTTCACATCTGTTATGAGCACAAAGAACTGAGGCTTGGCAAAGCGACCCCAGGCTGCCACATTGGTTCTCAAATGGTTTTGTGCCATAGGATTCCTTGTGTAAAAGGGGCCCAGGAATCTGCATTGTAAGGATTGGCCTGGTTTGGTGGCTCATGCCTGTAATCCCAGCACTCTGGGAGGCCGAGGTGGGTGGATCACCTGAGGTCAGGAGTTCAAGACCAGCCTGGCCAACATGGCAAAACCCTATCTCTACTAAAAATACAAACACTAGCTGGGTGTGGTGGTGCACACCTGTAATCCCAGCTACTTGGGAGGCTGAGGTGGAAGAATTGTTCCAACCAGGAGGCAGGGGTTGCAGTGAGCCAAGATCGCACCACTGCACTCCAGCCTGGGCGACAGAGTGAGACTCCATCTCAAAAAACAAAAAAACAAGGACTGTACCGGGAAAGGGATGGTTAAGAGCCCCCTTGGACTAAGACGCTAGCTTCTCATGGCCTCACTGGCCCTGGACACCTGCAGGAACAGACTACACACACAGGTGCAAGGAGGGAGATCCTTCCCACAGGGCCACCTCTGTGACCACAAAAGGGCACAGACCAGGAGGAAAAGCTATGACTTAGCTGTCCCCTCGACTGTCTGGCCTCCCAGCAGGCCCACACGTCCAGTGTGTTAGTAAGTGGCAGGGCTGGAACTGAATGCTGAGTTGGCCCCCTTTGGGGACCATCAGCTGCCCCACGGGGCGATGCAGCTGGCTGTGGAGCTGCGAGCCAATCTCAGCACCTCATTCACCCCGGCACCTCCCTAGCCAGGGAGGCCCAGCCCCAGCCATCTCCTCCCTCCCCTGCTTCCCTCCTGGGATGACTGCAATTACCAGTGAGACCCAGCTGAGTGCCTGGGAGGCAGAGATGATAAATATATGTTGGGGTTCACAGTTGGCGCAGTTGATAATTTGGAGCTTACTCGAGAAAGCAGACAGCAGGCACCTACCATTTTGACCAGCTGGGGCAGGCAGCCAGGGTGGGAGATGGTAGAGGTAAGAGGTGGGGCCCACGAGCCCTGAGGCCCCCCAGCCCTGTCTGACCACGCTGACTCAGCAGAGCTCAGAACCGACTCTCCGCTGACAAGGCAAGCGTGCTCTTCCCAGCTGGCCGCTCTCAGCTGTCTCTTCAAACCCTCTCTCCCAGGAGGGCTGTAGAGAGAAGACACGGGAACCACAACCAGCTTCCTACCTTCATACAGGAAAAAAGGAGTGGGATGTGAACAAAAGGCGGGAGGCTTCCCAGCTGCCCTTTAAGTAGAAGCTTCACCTGTGCCAAGGAGACCACGTGGTTAGTGGGTAGGGGAGAAAAATGCTTTGAGGGTTTCTGGGTCCCAGCTGCCTGCACGGACAGGTGAAAGTCCTGCACCAGGTTCGTTGTTCTGACCTGATATAGGACCCTTCAAGGGGGAGAAAACCTGGAGAGTTCTCCCTCCCTCCCTCCCTCCTTTCCGTAGGAGCTGAACAGCTGAACTTCTACTAAAGTTGGGGAGCTCAAGGCAGGGCTGACGAGCCCCTTGGAATTGGCTAGTTCTACCCTCTCGTTTCCTTTCCTTTTTTTTTTTTTTTTTTTTTTCCAGACAGAGTCTCACTGTGTTGCCCAGACTGGACTGCAGTGGTGGGATCTCAGCTCACTGCAACCTCCACCTGCCAGGTTCAAGCAATTCCGCTTCAGCCTCCCAAGCGGCTGGGATTGCAGATGTGCGCCACCACGCCTAATTTTTTTTATTTTTAGTAGAGCTGAGGTTTCACCATGTTGGCCATGCTGGTCTCAAACTCCTGACCTCAGGGGATCCACCCACCTTGGCAAAGCGCTGGGATCACAGATGTGAGCTATCATGCCTGGCACACCCTCTCATTTTCACAGAGGAAGAAACAGAAGCTCACAACGGTCACTTAGCAAGGATATAACTGGCTGGATCTAGATCAGGTCCCGAGACT
Source organism: Piliocolobus tephrosceles (assembly GCF_002776525.5). NCBI lineage: Eukaryota > Metazoa > Chordata > Mammalia > Primates > Cercopithecidae > Piliocolobus > Piliocolobus tephrosceles. The sequence continues at coordinate 114,798,010 of NC_045443.1, forward strand.
GAGACAGGGGCACAGGGGGACTCTGCAAGGGTGGATTCGGTCAGGTTCTCCAGCATTCTGGTATGAAAAGGCAGGTTCCTGGCTGGGCGTGGTGGCTCACGTCTTTAATCCCAGCACTTTAGGAGGCCAAGGCAGGTAGATTACCTAAGGTCAAGAGTTCAAGACTAGCCTGGGGAACATGGTGAGACCCTGTCTCTATTAAAAATACAAAAATTGGCCGGGCGCGGTGGCTCAAGCCTATAATCCTGGCACTTTGGGAGGCCGAGATGGGCGGATCACGAGGTCGGGAGATAGAGACCATCCTGGCTAACATGGTGAAACCCCGTCTCTACTAAAAAATACAAAAAACTAGCCGGGCGTGGTGGCGGGCGCCTGTAGTCCCAGCTACTCAGGAGGCTGAGGCAGGAGAATGGCATAAACCTGGGAGGCGGAGCTTGCAGTGAGCTGAGATCTGGCCACTGCACTCCAGCCGGGGCGACAGAGTGAGACTCCGTCTCAAAAAAAAAAAAAAAAAAAAAAGAAAAATAAAAAAATACAAAAATTAGTTGGGCATGGTGGTGTGTGCCTGTAATCTCAGCTACTTGGGAGGCTGAAGCAGGAGAATCGCATGAACCCAGGAGGCAGAGGTTGCAGTGAGCTGAGATCATGCCACTGCACTCCAGCCTGGGCGACAGAGCAAAACTCCATCTCAAAAAAAAAATAAAAAGAAAGAAAAGAAAAAGGCAGTTTCCTGGAACCTACTGAGAGAGAACTACTGAAACAGCTCCTCTGTACATTCAAATCTGAGAGCCTCTGCTCTAGAGACCTAGACAGATCTGGGGTCAAGTCCTGCCTTTGGCCTTAGGCAAGTGACTTCACCCCTCCAATCCTTGGTTCCCGTCTGCGGCCCGTGAAATGGGCACACAGATTTTACATGAAGTGCTGCCATATGGAAGGTGCTCAGTAACAGGTGTGACCCTGGTCATCGGCTGGCTCGGGGCCTGCTGCTCCAGGTGCAGTTGCTGGGCCTGGCTGGGACTCAGTGGCGAACGATGGCCTCTCAGGAGGCTCCCTGCACAAGCTGATGTGCATGGGCCAGACAGTCCGCAGACGGAAGTTGTTCTCAGGTTGTGTGCTGCAGAAGATGGGGAGAACAATTTGGTTCCTGTCCCCTGGGGGCAGGTCCCAGCCCCTAAGAAGGAAGAAGTATAGACAGGCCTGAATATTTATGAAGCCTGGGGCTCAACCCCAGCCACAGATATCTGTGGGCCTGTCCATTTCTAGGTGGAGGAAGGTGGGTGTGGATAGGTGAGAACTCAGCACAGAGGCACCCCTGTGGGTAGGTCAGCAGGAGGTGGGGAGGGTCGCAGGAGCAGGGGCGCCTGCAGAAGTTCTCCTTCCCAGGACCCTAGTTAGAGGTGCAGGGGCAGAACTGAGGACAGATGGGATTACTGCAAAGTTCCCCTTCCCTCTTTCTGTCCACAGAGCATGGCGGAATGGGGGATACTTTCACGCCACTCACACTGAGGCTTCATTTCCTATCCAGGAGGACGCAGACAGAAGGCCCATGGCTTTGGATCAGCCTTGACATTCAGAAGTCAAGGAGAATAGAATTTTCTCGAGACGCATATATATTTAGAAGCAGTAACATGAGGCTCAAGTCTCTTTCTGGAGGACTCAGGAAGTGACAGCCCTCTATCTGCTGCTGTAAGGAGAGAGCCCAGGTGCAGAATGAACCAGAGCAGCAGTTCTTGAACTTGGCAGCACATTAGAACCACCTGGGGAGTATGTAGAATGCCTGATGCTCAGGCCATACCCAGACCCCATGTGAATGAAGGCTGAGGGGTGGGAAGGGCAGCAGCAGTGCTGTTTTCATTTTTATTATTTTTTAACGTTTTTAAGATGGAGTTTTACTCTGTCACCCAGGCTGGAGTGTAGTGGCATGATCTTGGCTCACTGCAACCTCTGTCTCCTGGGCTCAAGTGATTCTCCTGCCTCAGCCTCCTGAGTAGCTGGGATCACAGGTGTATGCCACCACGCCCAGCTTTTTTTTTTTTTTTTGTATTTTTAATTGAGTTGGGGGTTTCACCATGTTGGCCAGGCTGGTCTTGAACTCCTGACCTCAAGTGATCCACCTGCCTTGGCCTCCCAAAGTGCTGGGATTACAGGAGGCCAGTGCTGTTTTTAAGTCCCCCAGGTGATTCCAAAATGCTGTCAAGTTTGAGGACAGACCACTGTCTCTACCCTAGCTGCAAATGAGACCCACCTGGAGAGCTCTAATCCCGGGCAGATGAAAATAGACTCTTTGGGGGGGTGGTGGAGGCCCAGGTGGTGGTGTCTTTAAAGGGTATATACAGGGTATATACAGGGTAGAGAATCACAAATCGAATCAACCCAGTGGTGTGATTCTGCACCACTGGCATGGTGTGTGTCTGAATGTGCATGTGCGACAGTGTGTTCTCGGAGAGCCCTGGTGTGTGACCTTGGGCTGAGATCAGGCGCTTGGCAGCTGTGCTGAATGAGAGTGGTGCATTAGCCGGGAGGGCTCACAGGTGGCACCGGCACAATGGCTCCCCCGAGGCTGCCTGTCGCTTGCCCATCTCTGCCTCTTTCAACTCAGGTTGCATTCAGGGCCTCAGGGAAGAAACGTTTCCTTTCCTAAGTAAATCAGTCTGGAGCTGCTCTCTTTGGGGACAAGACTAGTAAAGGAACCCTTAGGAATTTGGGCGAATGCAGCGTGTCCCTGGGCAAGTCACTTCTCTATAGCGCTTCCTCTCTTTTGTTGTTGTTATTATTATTATTATTATTATTATTATTATTATTATTATTATTATTTCAGATGTAGTTTCACTCTTGTTGCCCAGGCTGGAGTGCAGTGTCACAATCTTGGCTCACTGCACCTCCACCTCCTGGGTTCAAGCGATTCTCCTGCCTCAGCCTCCCAAGTAGCTGGGATTGCAGGCACATGCCACCATGCCCGGCTAATTTTTTGTATTTGTAGTAGAGACAGGATTTTACCATGTTGACCAGGCTGTTCTCAAACTCCTGACTTCTGGTGATACACCTGCCTCAGACTCCCAAAGTGCTGGGATTACAGGTGTGAGCCACCGTGCCTAGCCCTTTATTTTTATTTTATTATTATTTTTTGAGATGGAATCTTATTCTGTCGCCTAGGTGGGAGTGCAATGGTGTAATCTCAGCTCACTGCAACCTCCGCCTCCCCAGGCTCAAGTGATCCTCCTGCCTCAGCCTCCTGAGTAACTGGGACTATAGGTGTCTGGCTAATTTTTTGTATTTTTAGTAGAGACGGGGTTTCACCATGTTGGCCAGGCTGATCTTGAACTCCTGACCTCAAGTGATCCACCCGCCTCGGCCTCCCAAAGTGCTGGGATTACAGGTGTGAGCCACCGCGCCCGGCTTGTGCTTCATTTCTTTAAAGAAGAGAAAAGACGAATCTCCTCTTGTCCTCTTGTCACAACACATGTGAGTAAGCGTACTGGGCTCTCTGAAAGTCAGCTGTGATGAATTTTTAAAAGATGACCTATCAGTAGATGCGGTGCTCACATCCAGAATCCCAGCACTTTGGGAGGACTGCTTGAGGCCAGGAGTTCAAGACCAGCCTGGGTAACATAGCAAGCCCTCCATGTCTACAAAAAAAAAAAAAAAAAAAAAAAAAAAAAAGTAGCTGGGCAAGGTGATGTGGGCCTGTAGTCCCAGCTATTCAAGAGGCTGAAGTGGGAGGATCACTTAACCTGGGAGGTCAAGGCTGCAGTGAGCCGTGATGGTGCCACTGCATTCCAGCCTGAGCAATACAGCAAGACGCTGTCTGAAGAAAAAAAAATGACTTGTCAAGTTTCTATGTGGTGTAAGAAGGGAAAACCCCACTGCTGAAAGAGGGAAACTGAGGCTTATGGAGCAAAGTTTAGTGGAGCCAGGGTGCAATGTCAAAATCATGGGCAGCCATGACACCCCTTGAAAATCTCCTGTGGTGACCACAGTGTATGGCACTCAGAGCTTTATGTGCCTAACCAAGTACAGGAAATTATGTGTACTATCGATGGTCAAATGCCCAGGAAGGTACTGTGCATAAGAGCCTGCCTATGGCAAGTAATAATCTGCAACAGTATTTTTGTGTTTCTTTTAGAGACAGGGTCTCCCTCTGTTGCCCAGGCTGGAGTGTAGTGGTGCCATCATGTCTCACTGCAGTCTCCACCTTCCAGGTTCAAGCGATCCTCCCACCTCAGCCTCCTGAATAGCTGGGACTACAGGCCCACACCACCTTGCCCAGTTAATTTTTTTAAATGTTTTGTAGAGATGGGGTCTAGCCATGTTGCCCAGGCTGGTCTCGAACTCCAGGCCTCAAGCAATACTCCTGCCTTGGCCTCCCAAAATGTTGGGATTACAGGCATGAGCAACCGGGCCTGGCCTAAAACCATATTTTTTTATTGACTTTATATGACATTTATTTTTCCAGTTTTATTGATTTATAATTGACAAAAATTGCATATATTTAGGGTGTATATTGTGATATTTATATGTCTATAAGTGAAATGATTATAATTATTTCTATGATAACATATTCATTAATATATCAATTTCAAGATAATTAACATATCTATCTCCTTATATGCTATATGTGTGTGTGGTGAGAACACTTGAGATCTATTCTGTTAGCATATTTCAAGTGTACATTATTACTAATTACAGTCACCATGCTACTGTGGTCACTAGGTCTCCAGTACTTATTCATATTGTGCTGAAGGTTTGTATCCTTTGACCAATATCGCTCCTCTCCCCCTGCCCCAACCCTGGTAACCAACATTCTACTCTCTGCTTCTATGAGTTGGACTTTCGTAGATTCCACACATAAGTGAAGTCATGCAGTATTTGTCTTTCTATGTCTGCCTGATTTCAGTTAGAACAATCCTCCAGGTTCAGCCATGGTTTTGCAAACTGCAGGATCTCCCCCCCGCTTTTTTTTTTTTTTTGAGACAGAGTCTTGCTGTCGCCCAAGCAATTCTCCTGCCTCAGCCTCGCTAGTAGCTGGGACTATAGGCGTGTGCCACCACACCCAATTAATTTTTGTATATTTAGTAGAGATGGGGTTTCGCCATGTTGGCCAGGCTGGTCTCGAACTCCTGACCACAGGTGATCCACCTGCCTTGGCCTCCCAAAGCGCTGGGATTACAGGTGTGACCACTGTACCTGGCCAAGGATCTCCCTCTTTTTGAAAGCTGAATAATATTCCTATGAGTGTGTTTTACATTTTCTTTATCCTTTCATCTGTTGATGGACACTTGGGTTGTTTATCTTGGCTACTATGAATGATGCTGCGATCGACATGGAAGTGTAGATATCCATTCGAGAAACTGATTTCACTTCCTTTGGGTAGATACCCAGAAGTGGAATTGCTGGATCCTATGATAGTTCTATTTTTAATGTTTTGAGGAACCTCCACATTGTTTTCCACAATGGCTGTACAAATTTCAAATAGCATTTTAAGTTACCCATTTAAACTGTTACCCTTTCCTTCTTCCCTCAGCCCCACCCCACATTCCTCTAATATCTCCACTAAAAGCTCACAGCTCCTGGTAGGGACCACGATTTAACCTTGGCTTGACTTAATCTTTGCACTGTATTCCCATAATTTATTTCCACTCTAGAAAAAAGCCAATGGTCACCTATTTGGGTTTTGGGCAAGTTCTGGGTTGAAATTCTCCTTCTTGTAGATTACAAGAGTTCTAGGCCGGGTGCGGTGGCTCACGCCTGTAATCCCAGCACTTTAGGAGGCCAAGGCACGCAGATCACCTGAGGTCAGGAGTTCCAGACTAGCCTGGCCGACATGGTGAAACCCCGTCTCTGCTAAAAATACAATTAGCTAGGTGTGGTGGCACATGCCTGTAATCCCAGCTACTCAGTAGGCTGAGGCAGGAGAATCACTTGAACCCAGGAGGTGGAGGTTGCAATGAGTCGAGATCGCACCACTGCACTCCAGCCTAGGTGACAAGAGTGAAACTTCATCTGAAAAAAAAAAAAAAAGTTCTAGAGTTCTAAAACTGTGATGTGCATAAGATTCCCCTGGAGCCTCTGGTGTCGCAGGGAGGGTTGGGTGCTCTGGGGTCAGTCCCTGTTAGAAGCCCCCAGGTGATGGTGAGGTTGGGGTGAGCAGGATGGCAAAATACTCTGCCCCCGCCCCCACTGCTGGGAAAGGGAGCTAAATCCAAGGGCCGCCCAGGGACTTCGCAGCCCCTCCCCTGTGGGCCTCTGGTCTTTGTCCCCATCCTACTGTTCAGGCCAGATGGCCACCCTTCAGCGAAGAGTGGGAGGGGGAAGTGGCAGATCAGAGGCCTCTAGACTCCAGCTAAAGCCTGCTCGTTGGGGGGTCACCCATCCCTGTCCCACACCTGCCTCAGCGCCCAGGCTGAGTGCTGCTCTGTCTGGAGGAACCGGGGTGGGCCACCTCAGTGAACCGGGGTGAACTGGCAGCTGTGGCTGAGCGGGAAGAAAACTCACACTCCCTCCAAACTGCTGCTTCTGCTGGCTGGAGGCAAGGCTGGGATGCTCTGATGTCACCAGAAAGCACCTCCCGTCAGGCCTCAGCCACTATTCTTAGTCTCAAGAAAAAAACCTCCGCCTGTTAGAAGTCTCTCGACTTCAACAGCCTCTTTATAAATAACTTAGAAACTGGTAGTGTGCAGGGCTGCTGGCGAAGAACTTCTTTCTTTAATGCAAGATGTTCCAAGGGCCTCAGCGGTGGGCGCACCTCCCTCCCAGGGAGCCCTGTAAACGTTATGATCTCAGGAACGGACGCTTCCATCCGTGGGTGCTGCCTGCCCAGCTGCGCGCTAAGCGCCAAGCAGTTTCACAGGCAGTTCCAGAGCAGCTAGACGACCTGGGTTCAAATCCTGGCTCTGCCACTTCCTAACTGTGTGAGCTTGGGAAAGTCACTTTGCTTCTCTTTGCCTCTGTGACTGCATCTACAAAACCAGGGCAATGAGAGTTGTGACAGCCCTGGGCTGTCGCAAAGAAGAAAAGAACTGAAACACACAAAGTGCTTAGAACAGCACAAGCCAGCAGCCGTCTGGGTGTCTGTCACTATCTTACTGTTGCTACTGATATCCTTAGGAAATAATCTCCCAGGAGAGACCTTTATCTCCATTTTATCCACAGGAAACAGAGACCCCTGCCCCCAAGTCAAAAGACTGGCCTCATTCACCCACTCTGTTAGCAGCCAAAGCAGGACTTGAACCCTAGTCTGTTCCACTGGGAATCTCAAGTCAATTATAAAACTCTGCTGCCGCCTAGAGCATGGGGAGGGATCAGGCACAATCAAGACTAGCGAGGCTTCTCACCTGTGGGAACCTGTGACCAGCAGGAAAATCACTCCCTGGACCCTGCTGGGGGAGCCACCCTCCTCCACCATCCTCCTCCAACATCTTGAGACCTTGGGCAGCTCAGTGCCCCCTCACTGAGCCTCAGTTTCTTCATCAATAAAATGGGTTTATAGTAACAGCATCTACCCTGTAGAGTAGTATGACGATTAAAGGACATGAGCTTTTATAAAGGCACCCTCTCCCACTTTTTCTCTGGCCACACTGGGGTGAGTCCTATCAGCTTCCTGGATAAGGCAGGCCCCCTCCAAGACCAGCTGATCTCTCCAAGATGTGCCAGGGCTGGGGTTGCTCACGTCTCCCTCCAGGTCACCTTAGGGACTTCTCAAAACTTCATCTTTGGCACACATCCTCTGGTGACTTGAACTGGTTGTTTATGTGCATAAATGTCCCCTTACCCCACTGATGGATGTTAGGGTTCTTCTAATGTCTTCCCCTGAGCAGGTGTTCCAGTAGGGTAACTGCTGAACCTGACATTTTTCCTCCTCCCCCTCACCACCCACCCACCCCTAGTCATTGTGGAGCCACTCACTTGGCGTGGAGAAGCACCATCTGGTGGCTTTTTCCAGGCGTTTTCCATATTTGCTATGGGACACCACGCTTGGTTGAATTCACAGGAGGGCCAATGCCTCTGGGGGCCTGGAGGTGACATGCCGGTTCCGGGAGGGAGTCAGGAATAGGAGATCTGCATTTCTCGTGTTAAACTTCCTTGCCAGGCCCCTATCAGACAGATACAATCAACAGGGGGTGCAGCCTGCTCAGAAGGCAGGGGAGGCTGGGTGCGGTGGCTCACGCCTATAATCCCAGCACTTTGGGAGACCAAGGCAGGTGGATCACTTGAGGTCAGGAGTTCGAGACCAGTCTGGCCAACATGGTGAAACCCTGTCTCTACTAAAAATATAAAAATTAGCCAGGCATGGTGGTGGGCACCTGTAATCCCAGCTACTCGAAAGGCTGAGACAGGAGAAATGCTTGAACCGGGAGGTGGAGTTTACAGTGAGCCAAGATCGTGCCACTGCACTCCAGCCTGGGGGGCAGACCCAGACTTCGTCTCAAAAAGGTGGGGGGAGGAAAAGGCAGGGGAAAGCAAACGGTATGCCTGGGCTAGTAATTTATTCATCAGACTAGAAGGAATTCCCTTCACCTCACTTCTCCCCTCTCTCCTGTTGGGGCATCCTACAAAGCCAGTTTTTACATTCTCCTTTTTGGAAATCTCCTACTGTCCTCAACTGATAGCAACCTTTTCCTTCTCTGAAATGCTACAAGAGTAAGAGTAACAGGAAGCCAGGAGCTGCAGGATCAGCGGGTGCTATGGAACAATATCTCTATGGGCCATGTCCTTTGCGGAGGTGGTAGGGGAAGAATTCAGGAGAGAAGGAAGCAGTAAAGGCAGATGGCACATTCACTGGTGAGGTTAAAAGGAAAGGGGAGGCCTGAGAGTCACACTGGGGAAGAATTAGGATTTCTGTCATCAGACCCAGGGAATCTGGACTTTGAGAGCACTACCCCACATGGAGGGAGAACGGGCCCTGATACCTGCCATCAGCACAGTGACTATAATTAGGGCTCAGCTGAGGTCCTTGAAAAAAAATCCATTCTTCCTTCCTGGCCAAGTAGCAATTTGCAGCATTCTGTATGTGGTGGGCACCGCCGAGTTTCTAAGGATGGCACAGTGTTTTCTTTAGTCAGAATTTTTTTTTTTTTTTTTTTGAGACAGCGTCTTGCTCTGTGGCCCAGGCTGGAATGCAGTGCCGCGATCTCTGCTCACTGCAAGCTCCATCTCCTGGGTTCAGGCCATTCTCTTGCCTCAGCCTCCCGAGTAGCTGGGACTATAGGTGCCCGCCACCTCGCCCGGCTAATTTTTTGCATTTTTAGTAGAGACGGGGTTTCACCGTGTTAGCCAGGATGGTCTCGATCTCCTGACCTTGTGATCCGCCCGCCTCGGCCTCCTAAAGTGCTAGGATTATAGGTGTGAGCCACCGCACCTGGCCTCTTTAGTCAGAATCTTTAATCCCAGAAGGTTTAGCATTAAGTACAGAAAGGATGAAGTAATGCAAAGTCATAGTTTCCTTTTTTTTCAGTCCTGTATTATATCGAAAAGTAATCTACATATATTGGTATACTTTCTATTTTAAGGGTTTGAAATGTTTAAGAGAATTTGGCATCATCTAACAGAAAGACCTTGTGATCCCAATTTCAAATGAATTGAGTAATCAATTATGGCCAGATATTTCTGTAAATTGTGGTAAAATATACGTACCATAAAATTCACCATCTTAACCATTTTCAAGTGTGCAGTTCGGTGGTACTAAGTATATTCGTATTGTTGAGTCAGCCAGATTTTAACCTGGAAGTTATATGAGAACTTAAAATTAAGTTTGTAAACAGAACGCTACTCTTTAAGAGAACTTAAAATTTGCCTATTTAAAGTTCAACTTATTAGATGTATACAAATTCATAATGAAGTACTTAGGAAGGTTCTGACAAGTGCTTAAGAAGAAATCAAATATATTAAATTCATTAGTTCACTCAAAGTATTTAAGGGAATTTATTGAAGTGGCTTTAAAAAAACCTTTTTAAATGATTGTAAACTACAGTCTATTTATATAAAAAATAGGGATATTCATAAATTCAACACAAAGTATTAGGGAAGAATTGGTGTTTCAAATTTATATTTGTAACAAATAGAATATTAATTAAAAAAAAAAAAAAAAAAGGCCAGGCACAGTGGCTTATGCCTGTAATCCCAGCACTTTGGGAGGCTGAGGTGGGTGGATCACTTGAGGTCAGGAGTGTGAGACCAGCCTGTCCAATATGGTGAAACCCTGTCTCTACTAAAAATACAAAAATTAGCCGGGCCTGGTGGTCGGTGCCTGTAGTCCCAGCTACTCAGGAGGCTGAGGCAGGAGAACTGCTTGAACCCGGGAGGTGGAGGTTGCAGTGAGCTGAGATCACACCACTGCATTCCAGCCTGGGTGACAGAGTGAGACTCCATCTCAAAAATAAAATTAAATTAAAAAATAAATAAATAAATACTTAAAAAAAAACTATAAAGTATCCCCTGAATAATCTTTCACACAAGGCTTTGAAAGCTGAGTGTGGTGGTGCTTGCCTGTAGCCCCGGCTACTCCTGAGACTGAGGCAGGAGGATCATCTGAGCCCAGGAGGCCACCCTGGGCAACACAGTGTCCTTGTCCTCAGACCCAGGGAATCTGGGCTTTGAGAATACTACCCTATGTGGAGGGGAAAGGGGCCTTGAAATCTCACTATACTTAGGGTTTACAATGTCACTATAATCTCATCAGCACTGTAGTTGGTTTTTAAAAATTGAAAAAAAAAAAAAAAAAAAGGAAAGCCTTTAAGGCCACCAGTACCCCACGCTCACAAATCAAACCATTTGTATATAAAATACCTCATGACTGAGTGTGTCTCTCAGAAGCCCTTGCAGGACTTATTAAAATACACGTCACTGAGCTCCAGCACCAGAGCTTCTGATTTGGCGGGGCTGGGTTCAGAAATCTGCATTCCTGACAAGTTCTCAAGTGATTGCAGTTGGTCTAGGAAGAGACTTTGAGAAGCACTGCGCTGAACGCAGAGAGGTCATGTGTTTCCACCGTCATTCCCTGTAATCTGAGCTGCCCTTCTTTGGGCCTTAATTCCCCTGTCTCTAATGTGAGAGTAACATAGTATATCCCACGGGGCTGCTGGGAGGATGAGAGACATGTATATGCGTGCCTGGCACGTGCTGGGCTCACAGTATGTGGTAAATATGTGACATGGTTTGGCTGTGTCCCCACCGAAATCTCACCTTGAATTGCAATAATCCTCGTGTCGGGTGCAGGGCCGGGTGGAGAGAATTGAATCATGAAGGCAGTTCCCCCATACTGCTCTCGTGGTAGTGAGTAAGTCTCACAAGATCTGATGGTTTTATAAACGGGAGTTCCCCCGCACAAGCTGTCTTGCCTGCCGCCATGTAAGACGTCCCTTTGCTCTTCCTTCGTCTTCTGCCATGATCGTGAGGCCTCCCCAGTCATGTGGAACTGTGAGTCCATTAAACCTCTTTCCAAGTTACCCAGTCTCAGGTAGGTCTTTATTAGCAGCATGAAACGGACTAATGCAACATGACTCCATTACTGTTACATGCCCAACATGGCTACGTAGCCTGGGTGTCTTTTATATGTTCCATGTACCTAGCATACTGCTATGCACATAGTAGGAGCTCAAAAAATATGAATGTAGGTAGAGTAAGTTCCAGGCAAAGGAAACAGCCTGTGCAATGGCCCAGAGGCAGGAGGGTGGAGGGAAGTCAGGGAGCCTGTAACTTGTGGCAGAGGCAGAGTCTGTGTGCAGGAGTGTGATATACTATGCTTAAAAGTTTGGACTTTGTTCTAAGGGCAACAGGAAGCCATTAAGCAAGGGAGTCATTCCAAGATTTTAGAAAAACCAGGTAGGAGGCAGGTGAACTTGCCAAGGTAAGAGACAGTGTGGCTTGGACCAGGGTGGTGGCGGCGGGGAGGCACAGAGGTCCAGGGTGGTCCCTAGAGCAGGACAAGGTGATGGAAGAACCTTGAAGGGTGAGAGAAGGGGTGAGCCCCAGGGCTCATTTTGATGAAGGAGAAAGTTTCATCTGAATTCAGGAACTCAAAGGACTACCTTAGGGCATTTGCCAGAGTGTGAGGCCAAATAACTGATTTCCTTCCTAAGACCCTGCCCATCTACTCAGTGAGTCAACCTCCTGGGGTGTTAGAAACAGCCACCAATGTAGAAATGGCAAGTTGCTCACAAACTGGATGGTTCTATACCTACGGAGGCATAGCTGGTCCTGATCCGTGGGCAGCAGGAAGGGAGTCCAGGTTTGGTCTACAAATAGCCCCAAGGCAGTATTTCTGAAGCCATGCCCCTCTCCCAGACTGCTGTGTTCTTGTTGATTGCTGGCACATTCCACCAAGGCAGTAAGGCATGGCCAAACACCTCATATCCCATCCTGAACCCCACACCTCACTGGGTCACCAAGTGGCAGAAGCATTTTAATTTAAAATGAAAGGACAGCAGACCATCTCCAGGCAAACCAGTGGGCTCCAGGCAGACACGAGGCTTCTGAAGTGGGGAGAGGGAAGTGAATCTTGAAAAGAATGGATCAAGGGGTTGGGAAGGGAGACACATCTCCCTCAGCCTTTGATCTGTGCAGCCCCACAATGACAGAAGTAGTAACACAAGCTAGGAACACATTTTGCTTTCGTATGACTCATTCAGGAAAGGAAAATGGAAAATTACGACTCTCCTCTCCCAGATAGGAACAGGTGCTCTTCCTTGCTGGGGAAGAGCCTTGGTGTGCGACCTGCTGGCGGGATACCTGGGCCATCTCGTACAGCCACTGGCTCCTTCCTCACGCTCTTGGTGCTCCCAGGCTTTTCCAGGCAGGGCGCAGACAGCCAGAGCTTAATGAGCTTTTAAGATTGGAGATGCTGTTCGCCTGGGGTTGCTGTGCAGCCTAGACTGAGGGTGACTCATGCCGAATATATCTTGCCTAGACAGTGACAATTCGCAGCATCTCTCACTACTAAACTACAAAATGTTGTTCCCTCACTCTCCCTCACCCTGGGCCATCTGTTTGTCTCTATTACTGGGTACACAGTACTGTCAGGGGACTTCTGCCCCCTCCTACATGGCTCACTTCAGGGCTGCCACTCCACACATTACAAACCTACACATCTAAGACCCGGAACCAGCCCTTCTGTTCAGCAGCAACATGCCACCCCCAGCTCCAAGCTGGGGAGCGGGGGACCGAACTAAAGTGATTAACAAATGGTAAATGGTGCTCAATGATTTCAATGAGTAATTAAGAGAAAGAAGATGGAAGACCTAGCTGCAGAAGAAATATTAGGTATTAATATATGACATTGTTATAAACTGTCACATCACTGTCACCTGCCACGTCACCTGTCATTGTCATGTCACAGTCACCTGTTGCCTGCCACTGCCACCTGTTGCATTCACCTATTACCTGAATCATCACCTGTTGCTTGTCACATGTCACTGTCACCTGTCGCCTATCATGTCACGTCACTCATCTGTCTTGACATCTGTCACCTGTCACATCACTACCATGTCACAGGTCATTTGTGTGTCCTTGGCATGTCCTTGGCATGTTACAGGCATGCCATATCCTTGGTGGGTCACGTCATTGGCATGGCACATCATTAGCATGGCTATGTAATAAGCACATCTTTAACATGTAAAAAGCAGGCCATTAGTATGTCATTGCGATGGCTTCAACAAACAAGCATGCCGCATGTTCCTGACATGTGAGACATCCTTAGTGTGTAAGGGGTGTGTCCTTAGCATGTTATGCACATGCCCTTAGCATGTAATGTGTATGTTCCTGCAATGTTCTGTCCTTGGCATGCAGCATGTCCTTAACATGTTTTAGGATGTCACCTGTCAAATGGCACTGTCACTACGTCACCTGTCAAATGTAACCTGTCACATGTAATGTCACCTGTTATGTCATGTCACCTGTCAAATGTCACGTGACTTGTCACTGTTACATAGCACTGTCTTCAGTCACTGTCACATGTAATGTCACTGTCACATGTAACTGTTCCTGCACTGTCATATGTCATGGTCACAAGTCACCTGTTAAATATCACATGTAACCTATCATATGGTCAACAGCCACTGTCACATGTAATGTCACTGTCATCTATCACTGTCTCCTATCAGTCACCTGTAACTGTCACGTCACTGTCACCTATCACCTGCCATGTCCTTAGCATTTCCTTACCATATTTTCAGCATGCAATAAACATATCAGCATGTAAAAGGCATGTCTTTTGCACATCACATGTCACAGGCATGTTCAAATAGGCATGTTCATGTCACATGTACTTGGCATGCACATGTCAGAAATCCTTAGCATATCACACATGTGCTTGGTGTATAATAAACATGTAACAGGCATGGCCATAACATGTTATGAGCACATGATTAAAAATGTATGTCAGCGGTGTGTAGGCATGACTATAGGATGCAGTGAGCATGTAATTGGCATGTCCTATCATGTCAGGACATAACAAGCATGCCCTTAGTAACAGGTATGACCATAGTATAAACCTAATACTACGTAAAAACATGTAACACATATAAGAATGCCAGTACCATGTAATATGCATGGCAATGGCATGTAATTGCCACATGATAAACATGACAACGTGAGTGGCATGTAATGTGCATGCTAGTGTCATGTAAATATGTGTGATCAGAGCATGTAATAAGCGTGCCATCACGTCTTTGGCATGTAACTTGCATGTAAAAAGCATGCCTGTGGCATTATGAAGCATGTCTTAGCACATTGGTGCCACATCCTTGACATGTAACAGGTATGACCATAGCATGCAATATACGTGTTCTCAAATGTCACCAGCATACAACAGCCATGTCTTCAAATGTAGCTAGCATGCAATAACCATGGTGGTGTGTAATAGGCATGACCATAGGACGCAATGGTTATGTAATTGGCATGTCACAGCATGTCGGTAGCATGTAACAAGTGTGTCCTTACCATGTAGTGGGCATGATAATCACATAAAACAGGCTTGGCCATAGTGTGATGAGCATGTGACATACATATTTTATGTCAGCAGTGGTAATATAAATGATAGCCAGTCATTGGCACGTGATATGCACATCTTCACATCAGTGGCACATAAATATGCATGACATGTTAATATGCATGACGATTGCATACAATAGGCATGTCTTCATATGTCTCTGGTATGTAAAAGGCATGAGCACTGCACCAATAGCCATGCATTAGCATGTTGGTGGCATGTAAAAGGCATGTTATAGGCATGCCAACAGCTATGCCTTCATATGTCACTAGCATGCAATATGCACATCAGTTGTATGGCAATAGCATGCAACGGACATACAATTTCTTTGCAGGTCAGTGGCATGTAACAGGCATGACCATAGCATGTGATGGGCATACAAGTCATTTCTTTGCATGTCAGTGACATGTAATAGGAATGACTGACATGTAATGGACATGTGGCACACTGCATGTCACCTGTTACCTGTTAGTGTCACCTGTCACCAGTCACACTGTCACCTGTCACTGCCACCACTGTCACGTGTTACCGGTCACCAGTCATTATGGTCATGTCACCTGTCACTGTCAACAGTCACATCACTATGACTGTCATATCACATGTCACTGTCACATTACCTGCCACATCACCAGTCACCCATCACCTGTTACATATCACCCATCACCTGTCACATCACCTGCCACCTGTCACTGCCATGTCACTTGTCACTGTCACCGTCACACCACATCACTGTCACATTTCACTGTCATGTGTCACCTGCTGTCACGTTTTACTGTCACGTCACCTGTCACATCACCTGCCATGTCACTGTCACCTGTCAAGGTCATGTCACATCACCTGTCATGTTAGTCACCTGTCACTGTCACGTCATTGTCACCTGTCACATCATGTCACTCGTCACTGTCAACCTGTCACCTGACTCATGACACCTGTCACTGTCACCGGTTACAAGTCAATGTCACCTGTCATTGTCAACCTGTCACCTGTGACTTGTCACCTGTCACTGTCACCCATCACTCTCACGTCACCTGTCACTGTAATCTGTCACCTGTCCTGGCACATTTTGCAAGAATGTTACATGTAGTTATCATGTTAGCTTGGCACAATTCACAAGAATGCCTCCTGTACTAAGCATGTCATTGGCATGTCACATGTCATTAGTATTTCATAAGCATTACATGGCACATGGACATCACTAGTATGTGTGTGTGTGTGTGTGTGTGTGTATATATATATATATATTTTTTCGAGATGGAGTCTCGCTCTGTCCCCCACGCTGGAGTGCAGTGGCCGGATCTCAGCTCACTGCAAGCTCCACCTCCCGGGTTTACGCCATTCTCCTGCCTCAGCCTCCCAAGTAGCTGGGACTACAGGTGCCCACCACCTCACCCGGCTAGTTTTTTGTATTTTTTAGTAGAGACGGGGTTTCACCGTGTTAGGCAGGATGGTCTCAATCTCCTGACCTCGTGATCTGCCCGTCTTGGCCTCCCAAAGTGCTAGGATTACAGGCTTGAGCCACTGCGCCCAGCCCTGACGTCACTAGTATTTTGCGAGTGTGTCACATATGTTGCGTGCATTTTGCATGTCACATGTTGCAAGTATGTCATGCATGTAATGAATGTCACAGCATGTTGAAAGTCACATGTGGGTCATAAAGCACATGCATGTCATAAACATGTCAGAGCACGTCATGTCACAAATGTGTTGCAGAAGTGACATGAAATGTGTCAAGATGACATGCTGCATGTCATATGCATGTTATGCCTTTCAGAATCATGATATGCATGCACGCATGTCAGGCACAAGGCTATATGTTACATGCACAACATATGTAATATATGATGTTACATGCAGAATATTTGTAATATATGTTACAAGTATGTATATACATATTACACGTGTGTAATGTATATACAGAACATATAATACATGTATGTTATGACATGCAATGTGTAATGTGTAGAACGTGACATCACACTTGTGTAATATAAATGCTATATGCACATTTATGTAATATGTGATATACACAACATATGTGACATATGCACCACACATGTAATATGTTTAATGTTACAACACATGTAATGTGTGGTATTACATGCACAACACATTTTATATGCACAATGTTACATATACATGTTATGCACAACATATGTAATGCTATATTTTACACATTACATATATAATACATCATGTGCTTATGTAATATATGTTATGCAACATATATGTACGTTACACATGTATATGTGTATACATGGATATCATACATGATATGTTACATATAAATGTTATATGTCACATTATCTATGTTAGCTGTTGATAAATACAAACACACACATATATATATGAGTCACCATCTTGAGAAACCAAGAATTCAACAGGTGGTCCTCTGAAGATTTTTGCCTGTCGGCTTCTAATTCCTACACAGGCAAAATGATAGTATTCACACGAATAAACCATGTGACACAATGGCACAAAGTTTACCCTGAGCTTACTCCTCTGAGTTTCACAACTCAACCAAAATCCACCTACTGCAACTCTGTCAGAAGCAAGATCACTGACACAGACATCTCTACAGGGGAGGACTGCCTTCTTCTAGCTGTTTCCAGGGAGATAAGGATTAAAGCAAACTCAACCAGGGGAATTGCAAAAAGCAGCTTGGGTTTTGGAGTCAGGCTGAGCTGGGTTGTGATCTGGGCCTTCTTATTCAGTAGCTGTGCTGTCTTTTGTTTTGTTTTGTTTTTGAGACAGAGTCTCACTCTGTCATTCAGGTTTGAGTGCGGGGGCTCAATCTCAGCTCACTGCAACCTCCACCTCCTAGGTCTAAGCAATTCTCCTGCCTTAGCTTCCTGAGTAGCTGGGATTACAGGTGCACGCCACCACGCCTGGCTAATTTTTGTATTTTTAGTAGAGATGGGGTTTCACCATGATAAGCTGTGCTTCCTTGGGCAAGTTACTCAACTTCTCTGGGTCCTGGTTTCCTCAGCTGTAAAGTGGAGAATTCCAGGTATATGCGGCTGGCACAGAATAAGGAAGGGGTCAGAACAGCATGACCTTTACACAGTGCGGAACGTTTGTGCTTTTTGGCAGAGTGTGTCCTGTCACAGGAAGGTAAAGGTGACTTCATCTAACATTCCAGAAGCGTTTGCCTGCTGATTATGTCAGCGGCTCCAGCTCAGGCAGTAGCAGGGTATGAAAGCTGACCTTGGGAAGTGGTAACTGACATGCCTCTGAGGTCTGTGGGAAAGAAGAGCAAGGCCTTCCCTACAGCAGAAGCCTAGTTGGAATGACAGACCCAAGCAAATGGGGTTGGATGAGCTCCTTGTCCCCCTGAGATACTGCGGTCTAAATGGCTACTCCATGACACCTTGACCACCTCGATTCCAAGTCACCCACCACCTGAATGGGATTATTTCACACTTGAGAGGAGAGTTACCTTTGGTTCTGAAGCTGCCGATGGTGTTTTCTACATTTTGGGGTATGGGTCCTGAAGGCAGGGCAGACACACCATTGTAGAGACCTGTGGCTCCAGGCTGAGCCAGCCACACAAGCCGAGAGACCACTGGCCCAACTGGAGTCAAATGCGAATGAGCTAAGCTGAAGGTTTCAGGAACAGTCTCAGGTAAGCCCCAGCACACAGTATCTCCAGCCCTTATAAGACTCTGATCTCTCAAGACAGATTCCTTAAAAGCTCTATAATCTGGAGGCTCTTGGAGGAGTGTGATGTCTCTGTTTCTGTTATCCAGTGCTCAGGAAAAACGAAACTCTGAGTTCAGAAGCAGGAGGATGGTGTTCAACAGCATTCAACAGGGCGTTACAAGAGACACAGCTGGCTGGCCTTTTTTTTTTTTTTTTTTGGAGGCAGAGTCTCACTCTGTCACTCAGGTTGGAGGGCAGTGGCACGATCTCAGCTCACTGCAACCTCCACTTCCTAGGTTCAAGCAATTCTCCAGCCTCAGCCTCCCGAGTGTCTGGGACCACTGCAACCTCCACTTCCTGGGTTCAAGCAATTCTCCAGCCTCAGCCTCCCGAGTAGCTGGGACCACAGGCGCGTGCCATCACACCCAGCTAATTTTTGTACTTTTTTGTAGAGACGGGGTTTTGGCATATTGCCTAGGCTGGTCTTAAACTCCTGAACTCAAAAAGATCCACTCAAAGTGGGTGGATTACAGGCATGAGCCAACCCACCCGGCCTTGGCTTGATCCTTATAAGAAATAGCTGTTGGCACTCATACCAATGGCTACACATCCTCAGTGGGCTGAGAGGGGCAGTAGCTTAAAGGAGGCTTAGGGGTGAGAGCATGGACATTTCAATGCATCAGTACATCAATGGCTCATTCACACCCTGAGGCAGATGCGGAAGACAGACCATTATATTCTTTGCAGATGATGTTGCTGAGTACAATCCTGTCCCATACAGAAATAAATCACAGCCCCCAGAGCAAACTTAGATGGGCTATTCTTTTTTTTTTTTTTTTTTTTTTTTGAGCCAGAGCCTTGCTCTGTCGCTCAGGCTGGAGTGCCAGTGGCACAATCTCAGCTCACTGCAGCCTCTGCCTCCCAGGTTCCAGCAATTCTCCTGCCTCAGCCTCCTGGGTAGCTGGGATTACAGGCGCACGTTACCACGCCCGGCTAATTTTGGTATTTTTTTTAAGTAGAGATGGGGCTTCACCATGTTGGCCGAGCTGGACTGGAACTCCTGACCTCAGGTGATCTGCCCGCCTCAACCTCCCAAAGTGCTGGGATTACAGGCGTGAGCCACTGTGCCCAGCCGATGGGCTATTCTTATACCTCAGCCCAAATCTTTTCTCTTAGCCAATACAGTACATTGAGTCAAGGTCTCATATACCACTAACTGAAAAAGTAAGCCCCACATGCTGGCTCATGCCTGTAATCCCAGCATTTTGGGAGGCCATGGTGAGAGGATTGCTTGAGCCCAGGAGTTTGGGACCAGCCTGGGCAACATAGAAAGATCCTGTCTTTACAATAAATAAATAAAAATTAGCTAAGCGAGGTGGCAGGCACCTATAGTCCCAGGTACTTGGGAGGCTGAGGTGGGAGGATCACTTGAGCCCAGGAGTTCAAGGTTGTAATGAGCTATGATCACGCCACTGCACTCCAGACTGGGAGACAGAGTGAGGCTCTGTCTCTTCAAGAGAAATAAAGTAAGGAAACCGCAAGATTGTGTATGGGCCTTTATAAGTGAACTCTGCTATTCCCCTAGTCTGCCCAGCTCTGTGAGGGTAGAGGATAAAGGAGCCAGTACTGACCTAAGGAAGACAGGGATGAAACGCTGATTCCGCGGGCTCCCACCGAACTCTGATTAGAAAGTGTGAGCGATCTCTTCCTTCAAGGATGATGCCCCTCCCTGTTAAAGCAGAGGAATTAAAGACATTGTTTCCAGCTGGGCGCAGGGGCTCACACCTGTAATCCCAGCACTTTGGGAGGCCAAGGCAGGAGGACTGCTTGAGCCCAGGAGTTTGAGACTAGCCTGGGCAACATGGTGAAACCCCATCTCTACTAAAAATACAAAAAATTAGTTGGGCGTGGTGATGCACGCCAATAGTCTCAGCTACTTGGGAGGCCGAGATGGGAGAATCACCTGAGCCAGGGAAGTCAAGGCTGCAATGAGCTGAGATTGCACCACCGCACTCCAGCCCAGCCTGGGCAAAAGAACAAGACCCTATCTCAAATTAAAAAAAAAAAAAAAAAATTTGTTTCTACTGAATTTTATACCTGTAGCAAGAGAACATTTTGGAACCCCAGCTTACCTGAAACAGCAGATATTTTGTCAGGCAGTTGCAGGGTTTGCCTTGGACAAATGGATTTAGTGTTGAGTGATTTTTTAACTGCCTTTTTCTTTTTTCTTTTCTTTTTTTTGAGATGGAGTTTTGCTCGTTGCCCAGGCCGGAGTGCAACGGCACAATCTCGGTTCACTGCAACCTCCGCCTCCCGGGTTCAAGTGATTCTTCTGCCTCAACCTCCCAAGTAGCTGGGGATTACAGGCATGCGGCACCATGCCTGGCTAATTTTGTATTTTTAGTAGAGGCGGGGTTTCACCATGTTGGTCAGGCTGGTCTCAAACTCCTGACCTCAGGTGGTCCACCTGCCTGGGTCTCCCAAAGTGCTGGGATTACAGTCGTGAGCCACTGAGCCCGGCCTTACCTGCCTTTTTCTTTGACAACTTCTACCCTATTGATACCTACATTGATTCCAATATGAACAGGGTGGTATTCAGAAAATTGAAGTGCCGCAAGGTTCTATGATAAAACTTGGTTGATCCTCAACATCCGATTTCATCATATTTAGGATGCATCACTATGATCTTAGGTATGATTGATACTGTGCTCAGGTAGGGAAGTGCCCCTGTTTTTAGGAGATACATGCTGAAATATTTAGGAAGAAGTTTCAAGCTGCTTGAGACATTTTCAAATGGTTCAGGGGAAAAGCACACACACACTAAGAGGGAGACACAACAGAACAACTGCTGAGTCTCGGTGGGTATCTTGGTTTCCATTACACTATTTTTTTTTCAATGTTTTGATGTTGCTTAGACGTCTATTAAAAGAGCACTGTTTAAATGAACTTTACAGTAGGGATGAGGACACTACAGACTGTGAGCCTTACCCAGTCCACGGCCTGGCTCTGGACGTAAAGGTTTAAGGAACACGGCCAAACTCGTTCGTATTGCCTATGGCTGCTTTCCCGCCACAATGGCAGAGCTGAGTCACTGCAACAGAAACCATATGGCCCGCAAAGCCCAAAATACGCACTGTCTGGCCCTTTACAGAAAAAGTGTGCCAACCCCGGCTTCAGAGGAAATCGTATTTTCAGAAGCAACTTCCTTTAGAAGTCTTTTTAGGCTTAGAATAGGTTTTTCCCAAACTTCAAGAGCACACGTTGCTGAGATGAAGGATAACACTTCCTCGATTTCCTTCTACAAAGTAAATGTGAGTGACGAGAGAGAGAGAGTGCTGTATCTGGCCAGGAGGCTGCCATGTACGGTTAGTGAGAAAGAAATAACGAGGCTTGGCAGGGCATGGTGGCTCATGTCTGTAATCCTAGCACTTTGGGAGGCTGAGGCTGGTGAATCACTTGAGCCCAGGAGTTTGAGACCAGTCTGGGAAACATGGTGAAACCCCATGTTTACAAAAAAAAATTTAAAAAGTAGCCGGGCACGGTGGCACATGCCTGTGGTCCCAGCTCCTCAGGAGGATGAGGCAGGAGGATCACTTCAACCCAGGAGTTTGAGGCTTCAGTGAGCCTTGATGGTGCCACTGCACTCCTGCCTGGGTGACAGAGCAAGACCCTGTCTCAAAAAATAAATAAATAAATAAATAAATAATAAAAGAACAGGCTTTGAATCATTAAAGGATGATACTGTTAGCCAGACATTTTCTGTAGGACAAGAAAATCCTACAGAGAAAGCAAACTGAGGCAACAGAAACACCCCTGTGGTCAAAGCCAAAGGCCCAGGCTAGGACCCAGTCTCAGACATTGGCCAAATCAAGTCACTGAACCTCTCTAGGCCTTCTTACTTGTACATATAACATATATATATAGAGAGAGAGAGAGGAATGGATGCTCTAGCAGTTGATGGTTAAGGGGCTTTCAAATTCTCTAATCTTTTTTTTGTCTCGCTCTGCCACCTAGGCTGGAGTGCAGTGGTGTGATCATGGCTCACTGTGCCTCAAGCTCCTGGGCTCAAGCGATCCTCCCTCCTGCCTCAGCTCCTGAATAGCTGGATTACAGGCAGCCGCCACCACATCCGCCTAATTTTTAGTTTTTTTTGTAGAGATGCGGGGATCTCACTGTATTGCCCAGGCTGGTCTCAAACTCCTGGCCTCAAGTGAACCACTCGCCTCAGCCTCCCAAAGCACTGGAATTACAGGTGTGAGCCACCATGCCTGGCCCAATTCTCTAATTCTGTGGCAACTATTGAGTAAATAATTCCATACAAAAGTAGTCATGACTGCCGGGCACGGTGGCTCACGCCTGTAATCCCAGCACTTTGGGAGGCTGAGGCGGGTGGATCACACGAGGTGAGTACTTCAAGACCAGCCTGGCCAACATGGTGAAACCCCATCTCTACTAAAAATACAAAAATTAGCCTGGCATGGTGGTGCACGCCTGTAATCCCAACTACTCCGGAGGCTGAGGCAGGAGTATCGCTTGAACCTGGGAGGTGGAGGTTGCAGTGAGCCGAGATCAAGTCACTGCACTCCAGCCTGGGCAACAGGGCAAGACTCCATCTAAAAAAACAAAAACAAAAACAAAAAGTAGTCATTACCTAGGATGTCTTGGAACTGCACTTTCTTTTCTTTTCTTTTCTTTTCTTTTTTTTTTTTTGAGACAGAGTCTCGCTTTGTCTCCCAGGCTGGAGTGCAATGGCACGATCTTGGCTCACTGCAACCTCTGCCTCCTGGGTTCAAGCGATTCTCCCTGCCTCAGCCTCCCCAGTAGCTGGGATTACAGGCACCTGCCACCACACCCAGCTAATTTTTTGTATTTTTACTAGAGACGGGTTTTCACCATGTTGGCCAGGCTGGTCTTGAAATCCTGACCTCAGGCGATCTGCCCGCCTCAGCCTCCCAAAGTGCTGAGATTACAGGCGTGAGCAACCATATCCGGCCTTATTTTTAGTAACAGATTTTAGGAGATCTGGGGTGGGTCAACTCAATATAATAAGCAAAGATTACATATCAAAAAAAGTCTTTGGAACATACATTTTAGCCCTTATAAGCGACAGAAATGTACTTCTGCATTTACTACAGTTCCTGGCACCAAGAAAGGTGGGTACATTAAAAGGCACTCAAAGATAAGATACCAATGGTCAACCAGTGAGCGAGAACAGAGAGCAGCTATTCCCAATACTACCGCCCAGGTGGAGCTCGCGTTTTCAGTGGGGCAATATCGCCCCCAAGGGACAAAAATTTGTTATTGGGGGAGTGAAAAAAAGTATGTGTATTTATGCTTTTAATGCATAAAGCGCGCGCGCGCGCGCACACACACACACACACACACACACACACACACACAGAGTACATAAGCAGTTGTAGTTTATCTTTGGCATTAACATTTCATGGAGCTGTGCACGGTGGCTCAAGCCTGTAATCCCCGCACTTTGGGAGGCTGAGGTGGGTGGATCACTTGAGGTCAGGAGTTCGAGACCAGCCTGGCCAACATAGTGAAACCCCCGTCTTTACTAAAAGTAGGAAAAAGTAAAAAGAGTAAAAAAAAATTAGGCCAGGCACAGTGGCTCACACCTGTAACCTAGCACACTTTGGGAGGCCAAGTCGGGCAGATCACCTGAGGTCAGGAGTTCGAGACCAGCCTAGCCAACATGGCGAAACTACAAATACAAAAATTAGCCAGGCGTAGTGGTGTGTGCCTGTAATCCCAGTTACTCAGGAAGCTGAGACAGGAGAAGTGCTTGAACCCAGGAGGCAGAGGTTGCAGTAAGCCAAGATCGTGCCACTGCACTCCAGCCTGGGAGACAGAGCAAGACTCCATCTCAAAAAAAAAGAAAAAGAAAATTTAGCTAGGCGTGGTGGTGCACACCTGTAATCCCAGCTACTCAGGAGGCTGAGGCAAGAGAATGAAACGAATCCAGAAAACAGAGGCTGCAGTAAGCCAAGATTGTGCCACGGCACTCCAGCCTGGGCAACAGAGCTAGACTCCATCTGAAAAAAATAATTAAAAAAAAAAAAAAATCAGCCGGGCATGGTGGCTCACGCCTGTAATCCCAGCACTTTGGGAGGCCAAGGTGGGCGGATCACGAGGTCAGATGTTCGAGGCCATCCTGGCTAACACGGTGAACCCCATCTCTACTAAAAATACAAAAAAAATTAGCTGGGCATGGTGGCGGGAGCCTGTAGTCCCAGCTACTCGGGAGGCTGAGGCAGGAGAATGACGTGATCCGGGAGGTGGAGCTTGCAGTGAGCCGAGATTGCGCCACTGTATTCCAGCCTGGGTGACAGAGACTCCATCTCAAAAAAAAAAAAAAAAAATCATTTCATGGAGGGCTCACAGCAGTACTATTTACAATAGTTCAAAGGGGAAATAGCTCTAATGTCCATCAGTAGCTTAATGGATAAACAAAATATGGGCCGAGGCAGGCAGATCGCAGGCAGATTGCTTGGGCCCAGGAGTTCCAGATCAGCCTGAGCAACATAAAGAAACCCCATCTCTACAAAACAAGCAAGCAAAAAAACAAAAAACCAAAACAAAATTAGCCGGGCATGGTAGTGCACACCAGTGATCCCAGTTACTCAGGAGGCTGACATGGGAGATCACCTGAGCCCAGGAGGTGGAGGGTGCAGTGAGGCAGAGGCTGCAGTCAGCCATGACCGTGCCACTTCCCTCCAGCCTAGGCCACAATTTTTATTTCAAAAAATAAAAATAAAATAGACTGGGTGTGGTGGCTCACACCTGTAATCCCAGCACTTTGGGAGGCCAAGGCGGGCAGATCACCTGAGCTCAGGAGTTCTAGACCACCCTGGGCAACATAGTGAAACCCCATCTCTACTAAAAATTCAAAAAAGTAGCCGGGCGTGGTGGTGCGTGACTGTAGTCTCCGCTACTCGGGAGGCTGAGGCAGAAGAATCGCCTGAGCCCAGGAGGCAGTGGTTGTGGTGAGCCGAGACTGCACCACTGCACTCCAGTCTGGGCGACACAGCAAGGCTCTGTCTCCAAAATAAATAAATAAATAAATAAAAATAATAAAAACAAAACAATGTGGTATATCCATAAATATTTAGCCATAAAAAGGAATGAAGTGCCAATACATGCTACAAAGAGGATGAACCTTGAAAGCATGATGTTGTGTGAAAGAAACCAGGCATAGAAGTCACCTTGTGATTCCATGTACATGAAACGTACAGAACAGGCAAATCCAGAGACAGAAAGCAGACTGGTGGGTGCCACAGGCTGGGGGACGGAAGAATGGGGAGTGACTGCCTAATGGGCTTGGGGGTTTTATTTTAGGGTGATGAAAATGTTTAGGAACTAGAGGTGCAGGCTGACAACATTGTACATGAAGTAAATACCAGTGACACGGTTAATTTCATGTAAGATGAATGTCATCTCTATAAAAAAAAGTCAAAACAATTTCGGGTGCCGGGGGTGATTAGGAAAAAAAATAACCTAAAAAGCCTCCTGGAGCAGGCAATACTGGAAAAAAGGTTGAGAAACCTTGGGGCAGAGGACAGCACAGGTACTGGGCACAGAGCCCTCTGCACAGTAACAGCCACAACTGAGAAAATCGTCCTACAAAAACTGGTAGATTATTGAAGAATTCTAGGATTGTGAGATTATAATGGTTTGGAAATAGGAAAACTGTAACTTTCACTCAAAGTATGAATTTCTCCCAAATTCAGTAACTTGCATATGAACATTTCTATTAGAATTCTTTCATTTAAAAAGTAGGTGGAGAGCTGGGCGCGGTGGCTCATGCCTGTAATCCCAGCACTTTGGGAGGCCGAGGCAGGCAGATCACTTGGGGTCAGGAGTTCGAGACCAGCCTGGGTAACACGGTGAAACTGTGTCTCTACTAAAAATACAAAAATTAGTTGGGTGTGGTGCCACACGCCTATAGCTCCAGCTACTCAGGAGGCTGAGACACAAGAACCCAGGAGGCGGAGGCTGCAGTGAGCCAAGATTATGCCACTGCATTCCAGCCTGGGTGACAGAGTAAGACTGTCTCCAAAAAAAAAAAAAAAAAGCAGGTGGAAATTCTTTTTTTCTCTTTTGAGATAGTCTTGCTCTGTCACCTAGGCTGGAGTGCAGTGGCACCATCACAGGTTACTGAAGCCTCGACCTCAAGCAACCTTCCTGCCTCAGCCTCCTGGGTAGTGGGAACTATAGGCGCAAGTTATCACGCCTGGCTAATTTTTAAATTTTTTGTAGAGATGGGGGTCTTGCTATATTGCTCAGGCTGATCTCAAACTCCTAGCCTCAAGCGATCCTCCCACCTTGGCCTCCCCAAGTGTTGGGATTATACAAGCCACTGTGCCCAGATGGAAATTCTAACCATGCAAGGATTCTATAAGACTGCCCAGTTCATTCTCCCAAAATCTCTCCTTTCTGTATTCTGTGCAACTTCCTTCCCTGCATTTACTAAACGACGTGTAGCTCTTCCCACTCCCAAAGACTTGAATCATTGTTCTTAGTTTTTTTTTTTTTCTTAATTGCACAGCCAAATAGGAAGTAGAACTTCCTATGGAAATATTAGCCCACTTTAAACTTAACAATAATAAAACAATAATAATAATAATAATAAACAAACAAAACCATCAAGGGGGCACCACTGTATCAAAACCCTAAACTCCATGGTGTTAGCCTAGCAGCCAAGTGGCAAGGAAACACCTCCCGGAGGCCGGAAGGCTGGAGAGCTCTGTTTGGGGGTCAGACTTGGTAAAACTGTTGCTTTCGATTTGCAAGGTGGAACCACTGGCCCTGAAGCCAGTCTAGAGAAAGCAGCCAAAAGAGACAAGGAATACAGTGTGTAGATTGCTCTGTTGTTTATCACCAGGGAAGACAAGAAAAACAGGAGTGAAGCAAAAATGTGCTGGTTTGAGAACTAAAATGGAAAAGAGACTGTAATCCCAGGTGTCCTACATGGAAAGGGCCACTGCTTCTGCACACCAACAAGAGATGAGAACGAAAATCGGCCATGCCAGTGGCTCACGCCTATAATCCCAGCACTTTGGGAGGCTGAAGCAGGTGAATCACTTAAGGCCAGGAGTTCGAGACTAGCCTGGCCAACATGGCGAAACCCTGTCTCTACTAAATATACAAAAATTAGCTGGGAGTGGTGGTGTACACCTGTAATCCCAGTCACTTGGGAGGCTGAGGCACAAGAATCGCTTGAACCCAGAAGGCAGAGGTTGCAGTGAGCCAAGATCACATCACCACACTCCAGCCTGGGCGACAGAGCAAGACTCCGTCTCAAGAAAAAAAAAAAAAAAAAAAAGGTCAGGCCAGGTGCAGTGGCTCACGCCTGTAATCCTAGCACTTTGGGAGGCCGAGGCAAGCAGATCACAGGGTCAGGAGATCGAGACCATCCTGGCTAACACGGTGAAACCCTATCTCTACTAAAAATACAAAAAATTAGCCGGGCGTGGTGGCAGGCGCCTGTAGTCCCAGCTACTTGGGAGGCTGACGCAGGAGAATGGCGTGAACCCAGGAGGTGGAGGTTGCAGTGAGTCGAGATCACATCACTGCACTCCAGCCTGGGTGACAGAACAAGACTCTGCCTCAAAAAAAAAAAAGGCCAGGTGCAGTGGCTCACACCTGTAATCCTAGCACTTTGGGAGGCTCTGGTGGGTGGATCACAAGGTCATGAGATCGAGACCATCCTGGCCAATATGGTGAAACCCCGTCTCTACTAAAAATACAAAAATTAGCTGGGTGTGGTGGCACACGCCTGTAATCCCAGCTACTCGGGAGGCTGAGGCAGGAGAATCACTGGAACCTGGGAGTCCGAGGTTGCAGTGAGCCGAGGTCATGCCGCTACAGAGCCAGACTCCATCTCCAAGGAAATCACCGAACAACAAAGGCCCGTTAAATGCTTGTAATCAGCACTTTGGGAAGGCGAGGCAGGTGGATCACCTGAGGTCAGGCGATTGAGACCAGCCCGATGACTGACATGGTGAAACCCTATCTCCACTAAAAATACAAAATTAGCCGAGGGTGGTGGCATATGTCTGTAACCCCAGCTCCTTGGGTGGCTGAGGCAGGACAATCGCTTGAACCCGGGAGACAGAGGTTGCAGTGAGCTGAGACTGCGCCACTACACTCCAGCCTGGGCAACAAGAGCAAAACTCTGTCTCAAAAAGCAACAACAAAAAAACATTTTTCACTTAAGCAGCGAGCCTCACCTTTGGTTAATATCAGATGAAGGCAGCCACATTAATTAAGTCAGGGGGGAGAGCCAAGAGGCAATAAAGCAGGCTGGAAAGTTCTGAAAAAGAACACAGGCTACAATTACTGGCACCAATAGGTTAACAGCCTGCTAAGCTTTACAGGGAATCATTGCCAGAGGAATCACAAGCTTGTTGTACAAATAAGTAAATAAAAATCTTGGACAGGCCCCTAAAGCTGCACCCAACAGGAAGTGGAGTGTGAAAGTCAGCCAGCACCCAGGCAGGATGCACCTGACACCCACTTCTGAGGAGACCAGAGAGGATGAGATTTGAGGAAGAACTTCCCAGAGGGCAGGGAGTTCCTCGCAGAGAGCAGAGTCAGGGCTTATGCAAGAAATGTCACCCCCGGCCATGACAAGGGCAGGGGTCTTAACAAGGTCTCCCGCCAGTGGGATTTCATCCCTGCTAGAGACCAGCGACTTCTGTTTCATTCTTGCTTTTCCCCAAATGGGAGTTCTTACAGCAGCTACTGTCCCTGCTACACCTCTGAACAGGCACTGGGGGTGGGAGATCCTGGAGGCGCCACGCTGGGCCGATGGAGGGAACTTGCACGGCCCAGAAAAACTGGGCTGAGGAGGATGCAGGGACCGCGGAGGGTTCTGGGGGCGAGGCACACACAAGTTGGTGCCCACCAAACCTTTTCTCTTCCTTTCGGGCCCACAGGAAACCATTTGGCACCTCCTCTGGAAAGAGGGCATGGCCGGGCCCTTGAGATCTGGCTGTTGAGGCAGAGCTAGTGCACGTGACCCACGCGGTGAGGTCTGCTCCCTGCTTCTGCAGCCATCTCCGGTGGATACTGAGTGTACACAGGCAGTGCCACCTGAAGGGAACTCCGCTGCCTCTATTTGCTACTGAGGCAGGGGCGACTGAGCCGGAGACTGGAGAAATGTGTCCGTCCCCACAGACAGCCTGGCTTAACTGTCCGTGGCTGTCTCCTGCCATGGAGGAGCACACCGGAGTGGCCTGTGTGGTGGACCAGAGCTTCTACCCACACTATGTTCTGTCTCCTTTCCTAGAACACAACTGGATGACGTTTCCCGCCTCCGTGCAAAATGAAAGTGGACATAAGGGGTGCCACTTCCATACCCGGCTCATGGAAGCTCCCAGATGCTCACGGCCCTCCATGCTGTCCTCGATTTCAGGCTGGATGGAGACAGACGGCTCAGGGTGCTCTGTCTCTGATGCCTGCACTGGGGCTGCCCTGCCAGCCCATTCCCCTGCCCAGTATTATGGAAGCAAAAAAGTTCTATGGTGTTTGAGCCATTGTCGCTTTTCGGGTCTATTTATTACAGAACTAGCATAGCCCTAATACAGTCATTGCTACGTGACCATAACACATGTATTCTATAATTGCGCATAATTTTATTCACCGAAGGGATGTCCTTTACCTTCAAGATTCTAAATTTTCAGAAATGCAACATTCAAGGTTAAAGTTGCAGCTAGACCAAGGCTAAACCATGGCGAGGTAGTTGCTTGCGCCGGAGAGTGTGGGTGTGAACAGCTGGAGCTCAGTGGTTCCTGGAGACTCAGGGACCACCTGTATTCCACATCCGGCTTCCCACCCACGCACACGCAGTATGACCTGGGTTTCCCCTTTATACAGTGGAATGCTAAGTGCCTACACCCTAGCCCGGGTCAGCCAACTATGGCCTGTGGGCACCATCCCGTCTGCAGCCTGTTTTTGTACAGCCCTTGAGCTAAGAATGTTGTTGACACTTTTAAAAACAGAGAACACGCGACAGTCTGTACGCGGCCTGCAAAGCGTAAAACTTCACTATCTGCGTCTGCCTCATCGGATTGCTGGGAGGATGACAAAGACTATTAGGCCAGTGTCCGGCTCGAAGTTAGCATGCCACACAAAATAATCACGTCTCCAAAAAGCAACTGTCCCACATCCAAATTCTGCATTTTGTCCAGCTGATGTCTCTCCTTCCCTCCAAAAAAAAAAAAAAAAGACAAAATAAAAACACGAAGAGCTGCATCTTGATCATCATGGTCACAGACACTCTTCAGTTAAAAAGTTGCTGGTAGTCTGAGTTCACTTACTTGGGAGTATGGACTAAGGAGGGGAAAGCAAAGATACCTGACAGCAGCAGCAGAAAGCCTGCAACACGGCAGCTCTGCTCAGTGTTCTCCGTGGAGAAAGACCGAAACATTGGAAAATGAGAACGAGGCTTTAAGTAGATAGTATGCAATGGAAAACTGAGCCGGCAACAGTACTTAATGCTGGTTTTCTCAATAAAATCATTCTGCTGTGTAAATGCGCTTCTAATGGGGATCTGTTATAGGTCTCCGGCAGGCAACATGAAAGCTGGCCTTTCAAAATCTGATTAGGTGGATAATGTTTGCAAACATGACGCCTGGCAAAACCAGTCTGATTCTAAGGTAAACTCATTTTGGACATAACTGATGCCTCGCTGAGACAGCTTTTCAAAGCATGTCTGCAAACACCGGCCCCCCCAGGGATGGTGCGTGCGTGCAGGGGAGGGAAATTCCAGGGTTTAATATATCAAGATGACATACGCGCTGCAGGCTTCTCTTAGAAAGTCACGACGCACAGTACTGTGCGTTACAGGTATGGAGAAACACCACCATAGAGTCGACTGACTTTGTTTAACCTATAACCTTTTTTCCTCCCACATAATAGGTAGTAACATTACACAGAATCAGTGCTCTGGAGACATTTTGGACACATCGTATACAGCGCAGCCATTCAAATCAACGGCAACAGAACGCACGAAGAACCTGGTTTTCTTTCAAAGCATGAGCAGTTCTCATTTTACAACATGTGTAACTTAACATAATTCAAAAAGTGCAATCTTTGCATGACAACCAGATAATTCTCAAAGGTTACTAGTGAGCTGATAAAATTAACGTTTGGCAAGGAGGTCATGGTTTACAGGTAGGCTGTCCGCTCACCAATGCTCAGAAAAATTCAGCAGAACATACTTTTCATATTTAGATCCGAAGACAGGTGAGAGACATCCTACTCAAGTCATGGCTGGGCTTTCTGTCCTGAAACGAAATTGGGCAGGCCATTTGCGTGGTTTCTCTGGATAAGTTCCATTTATTAATCATTGTACAAAAAAATCTTGGCATTCATTTGAAGAGAAAAGAAGTTGCTATATCCAAATATTTAACATTTTAACATAGTGAAAGTTCGACTTTTATAACAGGGCTTTTTAAAACGGAGAAAAGTTTTGGAAAATTTTTAAAAAGAAACTTATGATTTATTAGAGTACAGGATCCAAAACACGTTTTTTAGAAAAATATAAAGTGCCCAAATACCAACTTACACAGGTGATACAGGCTTCCTGGAGCCCCGCGAAGCATTCATGAAGAAAGACATTTAAAAACAGTCTAGGTACATATTTACAGCTGGGTCAGTAAAGGTAAAACCATCTTTCTTGGCTTTGATGTTTCTAAGAAAAAAGGAAATCAATCAAACCAGAAAACCAACCATTGCAACTCTCAGCATGCTCAGTTTCTTATTAATGCATCTCATTCATATTAATTCCATATTACTGAACTTTCCCCTTTAAATCAGAGTAGTGTACAATCCTCCCAACCTCGGCGGGTCAGGTGCTGTGAGTGCTCACATTTTCAGATGCAGGTTCAAATCCTTCGACTTTGGATTTGACTGATGAGGAACGTGGACAGTGGATAATAGCTAATTCAGGCTGGAGGAGCCAGGGGCCAAATCCCCATCTCTTTCTAGTAACTGCTTAAAGCCTTCCCTTGCTATGAAGTGGTCTCAGGTGGCTTTCCAAACCTCAGTCACCCCAGGGTTTCCAAAGGGTAAACAAGCAGCAGGCATTCAATGTGGGTGAGAATACTGCATGCAGAGGGAAAGACAGGTGCACAGACAGGCGCACAGACAGGCCCCTACTGCCCCATACATTAGAGCAACTGCATCATTTTAAACGCTGAGAGCAAAGTAACTAGGTCCTAACTTCAGAAGTTAGCTTCTACTGATTAATGACGAGATTAGCTCACTTGAGAACCGGCAGGCCGAGAGTTGGGGGAGCTTTGGAGCTGCACGAAGGCGTGCAGTTACTCTGGGCTCAGTTACTAAGAACTTCGGAAAGGAGCCAGTGCCATCTGAACACACAGTCAGGCTTTCCCAAAAGACGCCATAACAGGTTTCATCCTGGGGCTTTCAGGACCCTGGCGGCTTGGAAAAGCAGATTCCAACACGCACCTCTCCTTTCACGCAAGTCCAACACTCTTCAAATCAAAGACATTCTCTCTCTTTCTAACCTGCCACATTCAAACAGGCCTTGAAGTGACTCTAAGGAATAGCAAGAGGTGTGAAACCACTTTTTTTCCCTTCAAAGCCTTTTTTTTTTTTTTTTAAGGTTCATGATTTTTTTTTTTTTTTTTTTTTTTTCTGATTACAAAAGCAAAACTTCATTTTTTGGTCTTTGGAGACCATGGAGTATGACTTCTAAAAGCAAACATTTAACATCAGATTTGTATGTCTCACTACAAAAAGAACCCATCACTGATGTAAGACCTACTCATGATATTGAAGTAGATTTTTAAAATTAAAAAATAAAAGTAGTCATTTAAAAGGAAGGAATTGTAGATGAGTATGGAAAAATCCATTCACAAAGTTCACTATTTGCATTTTCTCAAAGAATTTTATGTAATAAAATAGAAAACTAATGATTTATAGAGATGTGCATAAACTCAAGAGAAGAATATGGAAGGGAAAACTGTGTTATATTCCCATTTACATTTAAAAAAAAAAAGATAAAACACTTGAAATCTGTGTTTCACATATTAGAAAAAAATAAATTCAAATGATTCTAATTACCATTAGCTTGTTAATGTCTCCATCTCTAAGATGCTGCCAAGATAGCACACAACTTTACCTCTGAATATGCAACTAAATTCAGGGTAAAAAGACACACAGTCCTCACTCGGGACCGAACATGTTCCACAGAGAAATCAGAAGGAAATTATTGCAAATGCATAACCCCATCTGTCCAGCCAAGGAAATGTTCTGAGACAAATGCAGACAGGCGGGCGAATGGAGTGAATACAAAGAATGATTACAGGAGCGTCGACTGTGAGACCTCATGAAGACAGAATGTCACAAACTGTCACCACAGGACAAGCATACAAGCCATGCCACTGACACAGTGCCTTTCAGATTAATTCACTAGTGTAGGCGGAGAGCAACATTGTCTTTGCAGCTGGGGAAGAGCACACGGTATTTAAACTTAGTAGGAGGCAACCAGCACTACTGGTGGAGTGGCTTTCCTGGTGCAGCAGGTCCCGAGGGCTCCGTGGAGACGTCTTCTTCCGGAGTCCCGTTCTCTTGGAAGATAGCAGCAGCAGCGGCAAAGGTGCAATGTCCTCTCTAGACTTTACTCATCTATGTTCTCTTTCTTTGCACTGTAAATATTTTGCACCGTTTCATAGACGAACTCCAGATCTTCTGGATACCGGATCTCCAGCTCTGCGTTCGGGATGTAGTGAGTGCCAGTAAACTCTGAGAAATAGCGTCCCACATCAGGGTGTGAGATTTCTTGAGGCTCCACGTTATATTCCAAGTTTTCTGTTGATAAAGAGGCACACGGGCATTCTCATTACAATGTCCACTGCTGCCACGCCTTTCCTCCAGAGAACCTCCCATCACCCCTTCCACGTGGCATTTTTGAGGTGGAGAAGGGAAGACTGAAGACGTTTATGGAGTCAGGAGAGGGTAATGGGACAAGGGCAGCGAATGGCAATCAGGAGAAGGTGGGTGGTGGCACAGCTACCCCAAGAGCTCCCCCACGGAACAGCAGGATTTTCCTAACCTCTGAGCAGGATGTCTGGCTCCAGCAAAACTCCAAAGGTCTCTTGGGCAGTGGCAAACTGGAGACTCAACAGGTCTCTCTGACTGGACAATGGGACAAGATTATCCCTGCCTGCTCTTTTTTTGGCAGTGGCTAAGTTTCTGAAGCTGCGATGTCACATGGTGACAAGCCTCGTACCTGCCACCCCTCTCCTCGATTCACAGGAGCCCCTCACGCAGACCACACTTTCCACCCGAGCTCTTTCCAACACTGGCTTTCAACAGCGAGCAGCCTCTTTCCAGGGCTGCTGTGAGACTGTGGGATGAATGGAAGATGGTTTGCGCCTCCAGACCCCATGTGGATATCAGACATTATCATCTGTACCATCTCCTGGGAAAACCCTGCTACCTCTTCTCCCTGTTCTCTATTTCGCCACTAGAGAAATAGAAAATAAAGCTGGGGCAGTGGCTTACACCTGTAATCCCAGCACTTTGGGAGACCAAGGCGGGAGGATCACCTGAGGTCAGGAGTTCGAGACCAGCCTGACTAACATGGTGAAACCCTGTCTCTACTAAAAATACAAAAACTAGCCAGGCATGGTGGTGCACTCCTGTAGTCTCAGGTACTCAGAAGGCTGAGTCAGGAAAATCCATCGAACCTGGGAGGTGGAGGTTGCAGTGAACTGAGATTATGCCATTGCACTCCAGCCTGGATGACAAGAACAAAACTCCATCTCAAAAAAATAAATGAAAGAAAAGAAAGAAAAGAAAAGAAAAGAAAAGAAAGAAAGAGAAAGAAAGGAGGGAGGGAGGGAAGGAAGGAAAGAAGGAAGAAAGAGAGAGAGAAAGAAAGAGAAAATAAGACCATAAAAATGGAAAAAAAACAAAAACAAAAACAAAAAATAGGGCCAGGCGCGGCGGCTCATGCCTGTAATCCCAGCACTTTGGGAGGCTGAGGCAGGGGGTCATGAGGTCAGGAGTTTAAGACCAGCCTGGCCAAGATGGTAAAACTCCATCTCTACCAAAAATACAAAAATTAGCCAGGCCTGGTGGCGGGCGCCTGTAATCCCAATTACTCGGGAGCCTGAGGCAGAGAATTGCTTGAACCTGGGAGGCAGCGGTTGCAGTGAGCCAAGATCACACCACTGCACTCCAGCCTGGGCAACAGAGCAAGACTCCATCTCCCCCCCCACAAAAAAAAGAAAAAAAAGAGAGACAATACAGGCAAGGTATTCGAAAGGCTTGGTTTCCCACCTCCCCAGAATAACTGGAACAAGGCTCCTCTACAGGGCCAGTTAAAGGACGGTGCTTTGTGCACCCTTCTTTGCCGTCCACGGAGGCCTGGCCCAAGACTGGGTGTGGCCCCTGATTCAGAAGAAGCCCAGCCATGCCCTCCATGACCTAGCACCGGAAGGTAGCTGGGCTGGGCAGATCCTCCTATTGTGACTGTGTCCCCAGGGCACCCCAGTTCCAATCACTCTGAAGCCATCCTTGGCACTGCCCATCACCCGAATGAACGCAAGTGGGTCTATGAATTAATACCGGTAAGGCCAACCGATGGGCTGACCGACACAAACAGCGTGGCCTATTATGTCTTAAACAGCTGGGTTAAACGCTCTGAAAAACTAAAGTCAGGGCATCAGAGGCCCTGCATCCCCCAAGTACACAGGAAGAACGCAGGCATCTTTCTGAAGCACTGACTTTAACTGGTATTTGTCTTTGGGGAGAGGGGGGAAGAGTTGTAGGACTCAACTTGCAGGGTTTTTTTAAACCACAAAACAGGAGGAGCTGAAGAAATGTGCTAATATGTTGTTTTAGGCTGTTTCTGCAGACTGTGACCAGGGACAGAACTGTCTGAGCAAATCAGTACCACTGAGGAAGTCAGACACGTCATGTGCAGAGATGAATGTATGGAGGCTGTTTACCTGAACAGTACTTATGCTAGAAAAATGGAAGAGCCGTGTAAACGTCCGAGTGTGGGCCACTGTGTGAATAAATGATGGCACACTAATTCAGCAAAGCAGGAGGCGGCCATGAAAATGAGCAACCTGTTTGTAAGATCCTCCAAGAAACGTGGGGGTAGAAAGGCTGTACCACTTAGAAAGGGCCTGGAAGGCCACGGATCAGGGGTTGCTCCATGATGTGGCACAGTGACAGAGTTTAAACTGGGTACTTACAATGTGCCAGACCCCACAGTGGCATCACAGGCACCCTCGCCAAGTAACCCTGGAAGGAGCCCCCTTCTGCTTTTGAGTGGGCTGCCCAAGGATTTAACCCTAGACTCAAACCAGACAGTCCCTTTCCAGAGCTGAAGGGAACCAGACGTAAGAAAAACCCAACAGTCAGGAGACAGCAGGCAGGGAGGGGCTGGGTAGACTTAGAGAACGCCGCTGCCCCCAAAGGGACGCTCCAGCCCACGTTACACACAACAGCTTGTGGTTTCAGGACCTCCCACTTTTTCCAGAAGGAAACTGAGTCATCCACTAACTCTGATCTCTCTATTGTCACCAGTAGGTCTCTAGAGATGATTTTCTCTTGGGAAAAATCAATAAATGTTAAAAAAAAATGCTGCAAATGTTTCAAAATGTCACTGGCTAAGATGCCCTTTCCTGTCCACCCACTGCTGCCACCTCCCTCTTCACATCCAGTGACAGAAGGAATCAACTAGCAAAGCGTATCTTCCTTGAGGAGGCTTGTGGTGACATGACCACGACCCAGTATCTTAACTAGGCCAGCTGTCAGGGCCCTGGCCTTTGGATTTCCTTTTTTGTAGAGACAGGGTCTCGCTACGTTGCCCAGGCTGGTTTCAAACTCCTGGGCTCAAATGATCCTCCTGTCATGGCCTCCCAAAGTGTTGGGATTCCAAGTGTGAGCCACCACGCCTGGCCATGTTCGGATCGTCTGGCAGAGCTGCACAGAAATAGCAGAGGGAGAGTCAAGATTCTTGGAATACCATCGAGACCAAATCCGCTTTGCTCTAAGGGAACCACTGTTACCTGTCATTGGTAAGCAGGACATAGATAGCTGAAGTACAGAGAATTCAAGCAGGTAGTTTAGAACAACTGCTTTGTTGCCAGTTCGTCTGGAGCAATAGTTCTCATCTGGGGGCTCTTTTGCTACCAAAGGGCCATCTGGTAAGGTCTGCAGACATTTTTGGTTGTTGTAATTGAGAGCTGCTGCCAGCTTGTAGTGGGTGGAGGCCAGGGATGCTGCTAAGTACCCTACAACGCATAGGACGGCTCCCCACAAATGGCTATCTTGACCAAAATGTTACTAGTGCTGGGCTGAGAAGCCCTGCTCCAGAGCCCCAGCCCTGTGTTTCAGCATTGTTCCCTTCTCCTCCACATTTTCCTTTCTACGTATTATAGAGGAACAGCCTGGTGTTAGTAACATTCAGCTTCTGTTGGGAGAAGGAAGGAAGGGGAAACTCAGGCTATCATCCACAGATCTGCCAGGGCAACGCGACCCAACAGCTACCGCACAGAATTCTGAACGTGGGCCCAGAACGAGGTGCATGCTAAGTCTAGGCAAGGACAGTGGGAAACCAGGCGACAGGTAAATGACAGTCCACGAGGGCGCTCCCAGCCCCACTCCTGGCAGTTAGAGAGGAAGAAGGACTGGATTTGGTGCATTTACTGGCCGGGGCTCCTAGCTTGCTAAGAAGCAGAACAGGAAAAAAGTAACAACATAATGAAGTTGGCGACTATGTATTATGAAAGAAAAATAAATGCCAATCCACTAAGAAGATTTTCCCAAAGTTTACTTTTAAGAAAAATGATAAATCTAAGTAACACAAAACTTAACTGAGTAAAACATGAACCAGGCACCAATTTAAAGTTCTGAAAAATCTTGAGGAATCTTCCTGGATTCTCTTCAAGTTTTCAGAAAAATCTGTCTGCTTATTTTAAATTTTCATCTACCCCAAAATATACGAATAAATACTATGGAAACACCACCCAAGTCCTGTGTGGGCACCTGTCCTGTCCTGACCCGGTCCTCCTCTCCAAGACAAAAGCACCATTGGTGTGAGTGTGTCTTTTCAGTCCTTCTCCTATGAGCACACACATACGCAGCTAGATACCTGAAGTATACTTAAAATTTGGTATTGCTTTATGTGCTTTATACTCAGAATACTTACACAAAACGTATTCTAAGCACTCGCCCGCAACTGGCTTATTCAATTGCAGCTTAGTATTCATTCCAGTCTGCATAGACCCCAGGCTACTAGAAGAGTTCTTATGAGTGACAACTGTCTTGCTATTTTAACGAGGGGGCCACAGGCCTCCTTGTACACGTGTGGAGGAATCGAGGTGGAACTGCTAGGCTGGAAGAGAATGCGTGCTTGAGATTTTTACAATTTGAAAGCCAGGGCCAAAGCATCCTCTGACATATTTGTGCCTCTTAACACAACCCCGCCCCCATGCAGGTGATCCCCATTCACCTCACCACACTTGCCAGCAGGTACAGCTGGCCATGGACCGTGTGTGTGTGTGTGTGTGTGTGTGTGTGTGTGTGTGTGTGTGTGTGTGTGTGT
>NC_045443.1:114837246-114850215 GCF_002776525.5 Piliocolobus tephrosceles
TGTGTGTGTGTGTGTGTGTGTGTGTGTGTGTGTGTGTGTGTGTGTGTCGGGCAGGGAGGCCTGTCTGGGTGGAAAGCTGAGTTTGGAAGTATCAAATAAGTTATGGAAAAGGGAACCAACGTTTGTCGAGGACATGCCATGTACCAAGCATCGTAGGAGATGCTTTATCATACAGACAAAACTTCAGAACGAGATTTTCACATGGTAGTTGAATTGCTGGCTTTCCAATACAGCTGCTGACCTAGACTCGGGTAGTTGAATTCCTGGCCTTCCAATACCGCAGCTGACCTCGGCTCGGAGCTTCTGAGAAGCCCGGAAGGAGGCGGGACAGGAGCGGCATTCTCCCACCCAGGGCCATCAAAGTATCAAAGCGCGCCCCCTAGTGGGAACACAACATCACACACATGCAAGATGCCGGACATCCCATTAGGGTTTAGATGAACACACTGGGGGAAGAATCCTCTTCACTGTACAAACTAAAACTATTTGAAGACGTCATATATGTATGTGATTTCTAATTCACTCTTCACCTTTCTGTGCAGAGCTAGTAATTAGAAAGCATTATGAATGGGTTCTACCTGGGCTAATAGGATCACTGGAGTCAATGGCTGAAAATTTAGATCAAGAAAAATTTTTTAAAAATATATTTCATAAAAACACATTAATCCAGAAATGTTCAAAAACATATTTAATATGTGTTTTTAAAATTTGGCCTTTCACTGGCTAAAAATGGGCAAATGTGAGCATAAAATTGTCCCACATGATTGTAACACATTGAATAAATAAAAATCCAGGAATCTCTGGCAGAGACAAGGGCAGGGGAGGAGAGATAGGGAGAGGGAAGGGAGAGGCAGGGAGGAAGAAGAAAGCTCTTGTTCATTGAAGTAGAGAGAACAACAGTGGTGGCAAAATTACCACTTGGCAATTCTCATATATAGATTTAGGCAAGGATATTCAAAAAGTGCTAGAACCACAAGGTTCAAGGTCAGTGGGGAACAGGATCTTCACAGGACGCCACAGAGTGCCCATGTGGATTTCTTCATTGAAATAGTGAGTTACTATCTTAGCCAAGTGACCAAACTCAGCACCACTCACACAGGGCTCCTGATGAGACCCAGTGGGAAGCACGCGGCGAGGGATGTGAAGTATCCTCCCCAAGAATTCTTATCCTCATCTAATCAGGACTCCGACTTCACTCCCAGCTGGCAGACATCATACAGTTAAGGAACCAATGAGGCAAATCCAAAATGTTATACAATTTACAAGACAATGGCCAGGCACAGTGGCTCACACCTGTAATCTCAACACTTTAAGAGGCCGAAGTGGGTAGAATGCTTGAATCCAGGAGTTTGAGACCAGCCTGGGCCACATGGTGAACCCCGTTTCTACAAAAACACAAAAAATAGCCAGGTGTGGTGGCACATGCCTGTAGTCCCAGCTACTTGGGAGGCTGAGGTGGGAGGATCACTTGAGCCCAGGAGGTTAAGGCTGCAGTGACTCAAGTTTGCACCACTGCACTGGATTCTTCAAAAAGTCAAAGTCATATGAAGAAGGGGAAAAAAGATGAAGAATGAGGAACTGTCTTTAATAAGACAGACTAAAGAGAAAAAAACAACCAAATGCAGCGAATGAAATCTGGTTGGATCCTGATTTTAAAAAACCAGCAAAAAATAGGCATAAGGTTATTTTGTGACAATTGAGAAATTTGAAAACTATTAGATATTATAAAATAATTATTTGTTAGGTATGATATTGTAATTGCGGTTATGCAGAGGAATCTCCTTATACTTAGACATAATTCAGTATTTAGGTCATGTCTGCAATATTCTTTCAAATGGTGCAGGAAAAATGTAAAGTCTCTATAGATGAAGCAAATATGGGAATCATTCACTGTTGAATCGACTGGAGGGCAAACGGGGGTATCTGATGTATTCTTTTAACTGTCCCACGTGTTTGAAAATGCTCTTCATCCAAACTTCCT
The DNA here is from genome assembly GCF_002776525.5 of Piliocolobus tephrosceles. Lineage (NCBI taxonomy): Eukaryota > Metazoa > Chordata > Mammalia > Primates > Cercopithecidae > Piliocolobus > Piliocolobus tephrosceles. The sequence goes on from NC_045443.1 coordinate 114,839,228, forward strand.
ATATATAAAAAAGAAGCCTCTCATTCATGACACACTCTCCCCTCATCTCACAGCTGTGTGTCTGTTTACTGCTGTCTCTCTCCGGGATGGATCCCCTCCCCCAGCTGAGTGCCAGCCTCTCCCAGGGGTGTGGCACGGGAGCTGGGACACGTCGTGGGCCAGCAGGAACTGCACATTCACCGAGCTCCCCAAGCTCACACTGTGCGAGGGGGGCAGAGCATTCAATAGGAAACAGCGGATGTGAAAGACAGGGAAGGACAGGGTGCCACGAAGTGCAGAGTGGGAACAAATGACCTGACCTCAAGGGGCAGGGAAGGGGCAGGGGTGAGAAGAGCTTCTGGAAGGAAGTGACAGGAAACCAGCAGGTGAGGCAGAGAAACCTATCAGTCAGGGGCAGCCAACTGTGTGAAGACGTGCGAGCAAGAATGATGACTTCAAGGAAGATGAGCGGAAGTGGGTGGGAGTATGCCGGGGGTGGGAACCGTGCTGGGGCTGTAAGGGGAAGGCCAGATCCCTAGGGCCTGGTAAAGCATTCCGGACTGCCTGCCGATGAGAAACTCCTAACGGTCAGTCAATTCAAGCAGCAAGTGGCCGGGGACACGCTAGGAAGATCCTCTTGCTGTTGCTAAGGAAAATGCTGGGTTGGGGACAGGCCTGGAGGCAGGTGCCAGTTAGGAAGTAGGCAAGCAGAGACCGCCGGAATGGAAATGCGAGACACATGAGGAGACAGCCGTGGGTGTGCAGACAGATGGGTGGCGAGGGCGAGGGGAGATGAGCGAGACCCGGCCCCCATGTGGTGTCACTCATTGAGATGGGCAGACACAGTGAGACGGGCAGGCACAGTGAGACGGGCAGGCACAGTGAGACGGGCAGGCAGGAGCAGCGGGGATATGGGGGTAGTACAAAGCGTTCATGCTTTTTCTTTCTTTGCAGAGATAATCGAGTTACGACAATGGGTTCAGTGAGTCGGGGGTAAGAACAGTGGAGAGAAGACCCCCGAGAGACCTCCAAGCGCACATGGGGGCTGTTAAGAGGTGGGCACAGAGCTCAGAGAAGAGCTCGGGATGGAAACACGGGTTTGGAAGTCACCAGCATATCCACAGACACCCCGAGGGGGAAAGAGATGAGGCCCAGAGGAGAGTCCCCTGGAGAGGGAGGACCCTGCGGACAGCCACCTATCAGACATGTTGGGGGCACCTGCCCCTCGGCCGACGACTCAGAGTCCCTCAGGAAACGCTTGCTGACGGAGTGCTGATGGAACTGCCAGCAGAAGACGGGAACTAGCATAGTGTAGAAATAGCTCCGAAGTTCTAAGAATTTTCTAAGTCTCTACATTTTAAATTCCAGAAGGCAATCTAACATTACCCATAATCATTTAGTTCTATCTCAATTTAAGAGATGATAAAACTGACAACCAGATATTTTTTCAGTAATGACAATTTTATGACTTAACCTTACATTGCATGTTCACCTAGATATGATAAGAGATCAACTTTGGAAGTGAACAGATCACAACCCCTAAAACCAAATACTTAAGATCAACCCTAAACAGTGGATAATGATGCCATGTGGTAAAGCCACAGACACTGGCCCACAGTGTTGCTGAAAAGAAAATGCTCCTTTATTCTTGTGAACGCCGTATGTTGTAGGGTATCAAGCACTTACCAGGTGACTTGTGCTGGTATCAATGGCCCAGGGAATCAGTCAATAATTTCCAAATCATGTGTTGATTTTTAGAGATTGTTTATATTCAACACAGCTTCAAAAGTGTAATAATATCCCCGCTGGTGCCTCCACCTGCCACAGGAAGCATATAAACCCCTACACCGTCCCCATCACACTGAGGCACGGCCAGCAACCTGCAGTCTCAACAAACATTTCTCCTGATGCTGCCGTTCCAGGGGATCCTTTCCGTTTCTGATGAATTGACAATAATCATTATTTTCCAGCCTTTTTGAGATGAGATCTCACTCTGTCGCCCAGACTGGAGTGCAGCAACACAATGATTATAGCACACTGCAGCCTTCACTTCCCAGGCCCGAGTGATCCTCCTAACCCAACTTCCTGAATAGCTGGGACCACAGGTGTACACTATTCTGCCTAATCCTTTTTTGTGTAGAGATGGGGTCTTGTTGTGTTGTAGCTGGGAACACAGGTGCACATGACTCTGCCTGGCTAATTTTTAAATTTTTTGCAGATATGGGATCTTGCTGTGTTGCCCAATCTGGTCTCAAACTCCTGAGCTCAAGCAATAATCCTGCCTCACCCTCCCAAAGTGCTGGAATTACAGGTGTGAGCCAGGTGTGAGCAACCTCACCTGGCAATTTCCAGCCTTTTAGACACTTCTGAGATTTTTATACATCCCATATTTTGATTATTGGATTTATCAGAACATAATATTGAGTTAGGTCAAACCTCAGGTTTTAGGCCAGACACGAGCAGGTACAGCACGATGGATAAGGAGGAGGCTCTCTGTTAATCTGCCTGGCTTCAAATTGTGTTCTGTAAGTTAAAATTTCAATGGCTTTCCTGTACCTCTGTACCTCAGTTTCCTCATCTAGAAAATGATGATGTTTCTCAAATGGAGTTAATATACATTAGAATGATGCCCGTCACAGAATGGCACTACGTTAGCATTCACGTTCATTTTTATTAATAAATGTGAACTATTAATTAATCAATGTGAATGCTTTGACAGACACTACAATGAATTCATCCTATCAAGTGGAGGTTAAATTCAACAGGAACAAAGAGAAGGGAGACGCATACTGAAGGCATTCTTGTCTCTCACCGGCTTCCACAGGCTCCGTCAGTCTCCACCTCAGTCTTGCCCTGGGCTGGCACCTGCCGGGGCGGCAGTGGCCCAGACGCCTACCCAAACTTAGGCACACTTGCGGGCGCTCAGGTGTTCCCCAGGGCCGACGCTGTGGGCTGCAGTCCCCATAGGTGGCCACACGAGGGCGTCTCCGGCGTCAACCGGCAGCCAAAGCCTCGGGAGGCCAGGGGGCACTAGGGGGCCCCCCAAGTGTTCACCAGGTTCCCTCCTTGTATGGGAGGAGCCGAGAGCAGGGTCCAGGAGGCAGGACTTACAGGAATTTGACTGGCATCGACAATGGCCAATCAGATGAGAGCTGGCAACAGCGCTGGCATAGGGTTCCGGCTGTGGGAGCGGAGGCCCTGGGGGAGGGCGGGAGTGACTACTGACCCCTCGCCAGGGCTGCACCTGTGCAGACCCTGCCACGTTTAGCTGACTGTGGGCCCGAAGGAGGCTGGCCATGGGGCGTCAGCCGCCTCTGAAGGCACCGATGGCCCACGCCCACAGTACCTACCCAAGGGCTCAGACATGCGCTGAAAACAGGCCCACGGGGCCACTGGCTCAAGCAGAACCCGCCACTTACCTTGGGCTGCGTATCGACAGGAGCCGTCTTCCACCAGCACGTTATAGAAAGGCTGGTGGTGGCCGTGCGGTAGGCTGTGGACGTTCATGTTCCGGATCCACTCGTGTCCCATCATGCAGGTGGGGTCCCAGCCGTAGATCACACAGTTATAGCCATACCTAGTTAACACAGGAGGCACAGTCAGTCCCTGTGGACCCAGCGCAACAACCTGCCGACAACCACGTGGTTCTTCTCAGCTCACATCCTCAGTTACCTGCTTTACTCCACATGAATCTTTTCTCAGGACAGCCCTGACCCCTTTTATAAACACTTATTATCATCAACATAGCACTTTATCTGGAAAAGAATAAACTTTTCAACAAAAAGTGATTAGATGACAACTGGTCACCCAAAAGAAAAAGGTATGGGGACCTGGCCTAACAACAGCACACCAAATTCGATTCTCAGTACAATGAAGACTCAGGTGTTAAATGCAGAACTTCTAAAACAGAAAGTATCTTCATGCTCAGGATAGGGAAGGTTTGTTAAAACAAGGCACTAAAAATACAGCCCGTAAAGGAAATGACTAACCAATTTGACATCACTAAAACCAAGAGACTAACAAATCCTGATTCAAACATTTAAAAATATGAGACAACTGGGGATATAGGAACCCTCACTAGATACTGCATGAAGTTAAGGAACTGCAGTTTTTTAGATGTGATAACAAGATGTTAAATATTAATAGACCAAGAGGGAAGGAGAGAGCGCCCCTGCCTGTTAGAGGTACATACTGAAATCGCTATAGGTGAAATGGCATCTGGCACTTACGTCAATTAACCCAGAAAGGTAGGTCTGGAGGGTGCAGGGGAGAGTCAGATCCACCCCGTATGGAAGCTGTTGAGGCTGGATGACAGGAACACCACCTGGTTCCTTACAGTCCTTTCTCTCTTATAAATCTTTGCAAATTTCCATTTAAAAGTCAAAAAAAAAAAAAAAATGCAATAAAGAATGAAAACCACCTGCCAAAAACTGGGAAAAGACATTTGCAACTTATCCTCATGTAGCGACTGATACACAGAATAACAACTACGTATCAATAGGGAGGACTAATAATTCAATTGAAAAAAAATACATGAAATGGGCCAGGTGCCATGGCTCATGCCTGTAATCCTAGCACTTTGGGAGGCCAAGACTGGGCAGATCACTTTAGTCAGGAGTTAGGGACGAGCCTGGTCAACATGGTGAAACCCTGTCTTTACTAAAACACAAAAAATTAGCCAGGCGTGGTGGTGCGTGCCTGTAGTCCCAGCTACTTGGGAGGCTGAGGCAGGAGAATCGCTTGAACCCAGGAGGCAGAGGCTGCAGGTGAGGTGAAATCGCACCACTGCACTCCAGCCTGGGCAACAGACCCAGACTCCACCTCCAAAGGAGAAAACAAAAAACAAACAAACAAACAAAAAAATGCGAAATGTTTGAAAAGGCGCTTAATAAAAGGAAACTTGGAACTTGGGTAGCCAGTAAATATATGAAAAGAACCTCAACATGCTTAGTAACCCAGGAAACAGAAATTAAAACCACAGTGAAACACTACTTGCCATTTCTCACGTAAGTACACTTTTAAAGGTCTGGCAATAGCACCAGGCGAGAATAAGAACTCTAGGCTCCTAGCATGCTGGTGGGATGTAAACTGCTCCAATCATTTTGGACACAGTTTAATTTTGCCTGGTAAATAGACCATGTGCCTATCAGATTTGAAGAGCCTGAGATTAAGTGACAAGACATAAGAACAATGAGGAAATGAGAAAAAACTTGTGGCTTACAAAGTGACTTCCATGTTCCCAAAGAGAGAAGGGTCAAACATCTAAAGACCGCTAAAAACACCAGACGCTCTCTCAGGAAAGTAAGCTGCTGCTTAAACAAACACAAAGGTCAAAGACACGGTTCAAAAACAAAAAAAGAGGTTCAGCGTTCTGTCTTCCCCAAGGTGCACACTCGGGGGATAAGTGATCCAGTCAGCTCCTCCTCCACTGTGCCCTGGGGGCTCACCAGGTGCGTGTGTGTCTCCGCAGCCCCTGTGGAAGGGACACCACAGGACAGACAATCCCAGGCACTCACCTCTTATGCTTCATAATGAGCCCAATGGAGTAGCAGACATCTCTGTGCTTCTCATCGGAGCGCAGCTTCACCTCCACACCCACCTCCTCCTTTTTGCGCTCAATGTGCTCTAGAGTGTGCTGCACCAGGTAGCCCACCGCCCCGTGCTGCCCCGGGTCTAGGGTTTGGATGTGCTGGAGGATGTCAAGCACCTTCAAGACAAGACAGAAAGACTAAAAGATAATATTTTCAGCTAGGCCTTTTCTTTTTTGCGGCAAGGGATTTAGACCTACCTACGTAACCTAACAAAGGACCACAAGGGGTGGCTGTGCCCTGATGGCCCCAGTCCAGGTCTCTGGGCCATTCTCTGATGGACCACCACCAAATTGGCACTGCATATGCCCAGGGTTGGGCTCGACTGTAACACCGGCAGCTGGCCCAGGACACCCCAATTCAACCCGTGTGTACCTGAGGAGTTCTTTGGAAACCAGTGTGCTGGGGTAAGCGCTGGGGACGCAGGCGAGGGCCCACCACCTAGGGCACTCTGGATGAGGCGGGCTCTAACAGCACCTAGCATGCTTGGTTGGCATGGGAAATGGGAGAATCCATGTTTTTCCAATACACAGGAAGAATTTTCACTTGCCACTCATGAATTCAGAGGGGAAAAAATGCCAAATTGCTTTAATCAAGACCAAGAGGATGTTTGACACAACTGCCTCAGTGCCGGAAAAGATGGAAAAGTCACGAAGCGGACACCAAAGGGATGCATTCGTTGAGTTTATGAAGCTATACTAGAAGGAGGGAGCCACGTATATCAATAGAGTTCGAAAATCCTGCTGGTCACTTCAGTGGTCTTAACTCATATGGTATTTCGTATTCAAGAGGCAGTAGGAGAAATTACATCTATGCAGAGAGGTTAAACTAGTAGCAAAGAGTAGCAGGCCTGTCTGACTCCACTATTACCGCCTGTACTGCACACAGTACCTCTGTGGAAAAAACTCCATGCTTAAAAAGACACAGACATACAATTATTTCATACCCATTATGTTTACAGCCCTTAGCATAGTGTTTCTGACAAGGTTCTCCTTCCAATTTACTGAGTCCTGGATTACAGCCTACTTAGTGCATAAAGCAACCTGTCCTCTAGGCCCAGACCTGTCAGACTAGCTGGTGTTTTTACCTCTGAATTCCTTTCTCATGGAATCAAATCATGAATAATCACTGTCCTATTTGCTGATGCACTGTGAGCCTGTCAAAGTATTGTGAACACTCCAGTTTTATGCACCATGTTATCTTGCCTTTCAGACTGAGACGTGCTGGACCTCAACATTTACTGAACACTATTCTCTGCTGGTCACTGTGCTAAGGCCATCACGTTTTTTGTTTCACTTAATCCTTCCCATTTGACGGTCAGTAATTTCTTGACCTTAAATTGGGAGGATTAAGTGGGGGGAAAAAAAAAAAGCTTTTAATCACTGCCACTTCCAGAAGAGGACTCAGACTTAGTGAAGTGACTGGCCCGGGGTCACAGGGTGGTGGAGAGGTGGAGTGAAACTGTGGCCCTGGGTGTGAAGATCAACTCTTGGTCTCAACCAGTGTCATACCCTAGCAAGAGTAAGAGCATTTTTAATTAACTAATACAAAAAGTTCCAAACACATAAAAATGGACAAAACGATATAATCCCAAGTACCCCAAACCCAGTTTTGACAAGAATCAACAGCCAGCCAATCCCCCTGTGCCTCCACTTCCAGCTGGGCACTTTTAATTCTGGGACACTCGCAGCATTTACCCTCTACTTCAACAGGAAGCGCCTACTGACAGTGCCTGCATAATGGCTGTCCTTGTGGCCTGCCAGAGTTCCAGCAAGCTGCTTTCTCTGCCCCTCTGCTATGTTCCACACACACAGCTCCCCTTCTCTCCTAGCAGCCACCTCCCTACCAGATAAGTAAAACGGTCAGAACTTGGTGTCATCAGAGAACAGAGGAAGTCTAGATAAGGTCAAGGATAATTACCCCCACTTTTGCTGGGGGTGTGGCTGAGGGCGAAGGGAGAGGGCAGAAACGAAGACACTGCACCTCGGGGCCTGGCGTATTTGCAGACAGTGTTGACCCAGGCACCATGGCGTCCCCACCAAATACTCTAGGCCTAGAATGCCACAAGATCACCACTTCTGTGGCAGAGATCCTGGATTGGGGTCTATTACCCATGATGCATTTCCCTATATTGCTCTTCTCCCTCTAGCCTAGGGCTTGGCAAACTTTTTCTGTAAAGGGCTGGAGAAGCGACAGCAGGCTTTGGGGGCCACACAGTCCCTGATTTAACTACTCAACTCTGCCACTGTAGCTTGAAAAAAGCTACAGATAATAAGTAAACAAACACGACTTATTCACAAAAACAGATTTTGTTAATCTGGCCCGCAAGCCGTAGTTCGCTGGCCCCTGCTCTGTCCCTGAATTCCAGGTTCCCTCTAAGGTTCTCTCTGAAGTTCTTGGCTCTGCTTTCTTGATATCCATTGTCTGTGGGATCCGCTACTTCCGGGGCTTCAGTTACCAGATGCTAATGCTGGGAGCTCTTGCTAAAGGCTACTGGGCATCTGCACTTGATGGCTTCAGGTCAGGACGAATGCAACATACCCCACAGAAAATACTCTCCTACTACCAAAACAGGCCTGTTCTCCAAATACCTACTTTCAGAGTGGCATAAACTGCCCCCATGTTGAAAAATCTGGACATCCCCTTTGAATCTTCTTTATTCATATCTAATGAAGTTCTGCCCCTTTTTTTTTTGAGACAGGGCCTCACTCTGTCACCCAGGCTGGAGTGCAGCCTTGGCCTTGACCTCCCAGGCTCAGGCGATCCTCCCACTTCAGCCTCCCAAGTAGCTGGGACTACAGGCATGTGCCACCACACATAGCTACTTTTTGTATTTTATTTTGGTAGAGACCGGGTTTTGTCATGTTGCTCAGGTTGGTCTCAAACTCCTGGCCTCAAGTGATCCACCTGCCTCTGCCATCCCAAGTGCTGGGATGACAGGCGTGAGCCACCACACCTGGCAGTCATTTCTTAATTATTCATTAAAAAAAAATTTTGAGTTCCTATCATGGGCCATGAATTGTGTTGAGTATGGGGAAGGCAACAGTTAGGAATAAGACCTGGTCCTTGTCCTTAAAGAACATGTTCTAATGGAGACGGATGACAGAGCAGCAGTTACCAGAGACTGGATGAAGCTCTAGGAAGGGCAAGCACAGGAACGACGGGAAAACGTGACCTGGCCACGCACAGGAACCAAGGAAGGGGTTTCGGAGGAGGCAGAAGTCTAAGCTGACAGCTGGGCAGAAGTAAGCCAGCCAATGGAGTTGAGGAGGAGCAGAGGCCCTGGGCAGAGACGCAGCACATGCAAAAGACTGAAGCAAGACAGCGCAGGAACACAAAGTGGTGGGTGCTGCAGAGGACCAAGGAGCTCCACGGGAGGCAGGGAGCATCAGGCAAGCAGGGCCAAACCGCCGAGAACCTAAAAGCCACACGGAGGAGAGCGAGTCTGGTCTTCAAGGCAATAGGGGAGCCACCCTGAGGGGTTTAAGCAGTGAAGGGACCTAACTGATATTTTGTTTTTTTGGGTTTTTTTTATTTGGTGTTTTTTTTGTTTGTTTGTTTGTTTTTGAAACGGCGTATTGCTTTCACCCGTCTGGGAGACAGAGTCACGTGCAGGGGTGTAGCAGGCCTGTGGATATGCTGGTCTGGAGCCCAGGGTCCAGTGCTCCAGCAGCCTCTGGAGACAGGCAGAAACTGACACAAGAAGAGGGGAACTGTCCTAGGGCACAGGTGTAGGGTAGAAGACGTCTAGAAACCATCCTTCAGCCTTGAAGGGAGGAACTGGCAAGAGCCTGAGAACCAGAGACCACAGAGCAAAAGGAACCGAGTGTTCCCAGAAGGGAGTAGCCCACAGTGACAGGGCAAGATACAGAAAGAAAAAGTATCTATTGCATTTATCAACGAGGAGAATGGTTTCAGCCAAAGAGGGTCACTGGCTTCCTGGGCAAGAAGAGTGCCTGTGGAGGAGGCATGGGAACGGGTCCTGATGTTCTGGGGAGTGAGTGGGAGGCAGACGAAGAGCTTCAGCTGTGGGGGAGGAGGAAAGGTGGCGACCCAGGGAAATGCCTGCAGGGCGGAAAAGGAGTACTTTTTGTTTTTCTTCTAATAGAAGAGAGAGGTGTTTGCCTTGGAAAATTGGAAGGATACCTTTTCCACTGAAAGGCAGAGAAAGAGGGAGAGGAGAACTATGCATCATGATGAGGACGTAGGTCTGGCAGCAGGAAGGAGAAGGTGCCTGTGTGCTGGCTTCTTCAGAAGTGCTCTGGCCTCGGTACACTGTACCATGGGATGCCGCGTGGGGTGGGCTCCGGCATCACCTGGCCCGCACTGAACTCCTGGTGCTGTCACGGCATGTGCAGAAGACCTGGCTAAGTTATTTAACTTCTCACTGCCTCTGTTTCATTATTTGCAACATGGCAAAAATAAAAATAATATCTACCCTATAGGGCTGCTGAGAAGATGGAAGGAGGCATTCAGTCAGTACTCCTGACTTAAAATCTCACCACCTTGCCCCTCTCTATGTCCATCATAGCCATCATCACCTTGTATTACTGCGACAGTGACCAAGAGGGCTTGTGTTTCTTAGCTCTTCCTGATTTAATTCAATTAACAGCAAGGCCATCTTCAGGCCTTCCCAGCTCAGGAATGTCTCCCTTTCACCTGATAAAGTCAAAGCCTTTCACAAACTGGTCTCACACGCCATAACAATGACACACACATATGTAAAAATACACCTCAAACTGCACACTCATCAGCATATAAATCCGTACTAGGCTGACATGTGCAGGCGCCACATCCTCCCACCCCTGGGCCACGTGCAGGTTGTTCCCACTGACTGGAGTTACCTACTTTTCTACCCTCTGAAGTTGTTTTTCATTTTTCAAGGTCACACCTCAAACCCCTCCTCTGGAGAGGAACCTTGTCTGATTTCTTCAGCACCCCCTGGATTCTTCTGCACTGCGAGTCCCACAGTTTTGCTTGGCTGTCTCAGGGGCTCTAGCTGGATTATGTATTTATTAAGGGTAGGCAGTCACGAGTGCACTGGGAATGAGTCACTTTTCTCCCCTAATCTCTGAATGAGGGGTCACCCAGGAGATGGACCCCAGCAGCAAATGTCATGAGGGAAAATGCTCTGCGTGTGGCAATTTTGGAAGTAGGGAGGACACCAAGGTTAGTCCCCAATAAGTCTGTAAAGCCCAAGTACTGAAATGAGTCCAGTCTGGAAGGTAAGGACACCTCAGCTTCTGCAGATTTCCCCCTAAAACGGGATGTTAATAGCATCACTTCTCCAATGACTCAAAATTTAACTACAAAATTTACATTTAAAGAAACTTGCAGGCCGGGCACGGTGGCTCACGCAGGTAATCCCAGCACTTTGGGAGGCCGAGGCAGGCGGATCACTTGAGGTCAGGAGTTCGAGAC
>NC_045443.1:114850225-114879662 GCF_002776525.5 Piliocolobus tephrosceles
AGCCAGGTGTGGTGGCACGTGCTGGTAATCCCAGCCACTTGGGAGGCTGAGGCAGGAAGATCACTTGAACCCGGTACGCAGAGGTTGCAGTGAGCCAAGATTGCGCCACTGCATTCCAGCCTGGGCAAGAGAGTGAGACTCTGTCTCAAAAAAAAAAGAAAAAAGAAAAAGAAAAAAAGAAACTTGCTTTGCTCTGCATCTCGTAAAAAACTCCTTAACAAGTCTAAAGCAAAAAAGTATACATATATCCTGGTATCAAAAATAAATAGGCAGGGGCTGGGTGTGGTATCTCACACCTGCAATCCCAATACTTTGGGAGGCCGAGGAACACAGATAGCTTGAGGTCAGGAGTTCGAGAACAGCCTGGCGAACATGGTGAAACCCTCTCTCTACTAAAAAAAAAATACAAAAATTAGTCAGGCATGGTGGTGTACCTATAGTCCCAGCTACCTGGTAGGCTGAGGCAGGGGAATTGCTTGAACCTGGAAGGGAGAGGCTGCAGTGAGCTGAGATCATGCCACTGCACTCCAGCCTGGGCGACAGAGCAAGACTCCATCTCAAACAAACAAACAAACAAAAACCCCAAATAAATAAATAAATAGGCAGGGTGTAGTGGCACACGCCTGTAATCCCAGCAATTTGGGAGGCCAAGATGGGCTTAAGCTCAGCCTGGGCAACACAGTGAAACTCAGTCTCTATTTAAAAATAAATAAATAAAAAAAACACATAAATAAAAAGAAAATAAATGATTACATCTCGGACAAGTAGTTGGTAACTTTCATGGAGAGTTTTCTTTTCCAATAATTCCTCTACCGCATTACACAGATATTCTGGGAGGACATTTGCTATGTGGGCTACAGATGACATCTTTTCTTTTCTTTTTTTCTTTTTTTTTTTTTTTGAGACAGAGTCTTGCTCTGTCGCCCTGGCTGGAGTGCAGTGACATGGTATCGGCTCACCGCAACCTCCGCCTCCTGGGTTCAAGCAATTCTCCTGCCTCCTGAGTAGCTGGAACTACAGGTGCCCACCACCACATCCAGCTAATTTTTATACTTTTAGTAGAGATGGGATTTCACTACGTTGGCCAGGCTGGTCTCTAACTCCTGACCTCAAGTGATCCACCTGCTTCAACCTCCCAAAGTGCTGGGATTACAGGCATGAGCCACCATGCCCGGCTGACATCTTTTCTTAAAACAGGAGCCTTGGGGTTTTCCTACTGAAGCATCGTTTCTTAGAACTATTTTAGATCTTCGAAGTTGTGAATCAGTGAGACTTTAAATTTAAGCAATGTAGAGTCACTTAGAATATTTACTTTTTCAAGAAAGAATTTATCCCTCTCTAATGACACAGGGAGATGAGTTCATGCTAATGGCCTGTGAGACCTCAGAATTAAATTCTGCTCTAAACAAACAAAAAGGACTATTCACATATTTCTAGAGAAGAGTCAGGGCACGGTGGGAATGTGCGGCTGGCTCCTGCACCGTTATACACAGTGGGCCTCTCTACGTGCTGCATCCACACAGCTCGCAAGGTCAACACCACAGCCTTCTGAGAATGCATGCTGCTGCCCAAAGAGGGCCAGTAAAAAACGGAGAAAATTCAAGTGAAGCAGTGTCAAAATTCAATGGTTTCCAGTGGCTCGACTTGAACATATCTAAGATCCAATTTTCCTGTGTCAAACAGGAGTATTTATTCATGGCCAATGTAGTTGTTAACAGTACAGCTGGAGGTTGACCATTTACAGCTTTGCTTTCCGTTGCTGAGTGAGGGTGACTCGGGGAAAACGATCTTAGGGCCCCCATGGGTGAGTGGCGGGGACAGAGGCTTTGTGGTTCTAGGGTTTAAGAAGCTGACCACAAAGAGAACAGGCAATTCCTGGCAATAGAACCAATTTTCCTTAGAATAAGAGAGGTAAAAAAAAAATCTACTGATGGGTTATGATTGGGAGACTGAATAAATTTGTGTTTATTCCCCACGTTAACACAAAGAGAAGCTTGTCACGGGCACCCTTCAATCTAGGACTTCCCTTTCTAAGGCAAGTGCAAAGCATCAAGGTAAAATAATTACCTTCTCTGGCCAGATGCCCAGGTGGAAGTAAAGCCTGGCTTGGAGGAGGAGAAGCTGCACCTGGTCCGGGTACATTGCCAGATAGAGATCCAGCGAGTCTCTCAGGAGCTGGTATGACTGGTCGATACCTTCCCTAGCAGAGGAAAAACAATCTTTGTCTTATCCTGCTTGTTTTTTCAGCAAAGGCTCTCTTTTTCCAGGCCCAGGTTTTAAATAGAATTGACACAAATCCCAAACGTTTTCTGATTCTGGTATTTCTCCTCTGTTCAACAGAGATACAATACTCTTAAGAAAAAAAAATGTACAATAAATATAAATCTTGTACCCTACTTTGGTGATGGGTACTAAATGAAAATCAGAAGCATTTTTACTAAGCAATCAGAGCAATAACACTGTACATAATTAAAAATGAATTCTGAAGGCCAGGCACAGTGGCTCACGCCTGTAATCCTAGCACTTTGGGAGGCCAAGGCAGGCGGGTCACCTGACCAAAATGGAGCAACCCTGTCTCTACTAAAAATACAAAAACAAAAATTAGCCGAGCGTGGTGGCACATGCCTGTAATCCCAGCTACTCGGGAAGCTGAGGCAGGAGAATCGCTTGAACCCAGGAGGCAGAGGTTGTGGTGAGCTGAGATCACGCCATTGCACTCCAGCCTGGGCAACAAGAGCGAAACTCTGTCTCAAAAAAAAAAAAAAAAGAATTATGAGTAGGCAGTGCAGAGAGGGTATTTTTGGCCAGTGAAACTACTCTGTGTGATACTATAAAGGGGGACACATGTCATTATGTGTTTGTGCAAACACACAGAATATATGACACCAAGAGTGAATCCTCATGGAAACTGGACTTTTCCATGAGGATGATAATGATGTGTCAGTGCAGGTTCACTGGCTGCAACAAATGCACCGCTCTGGTGCAGATGCTGACGGTGACGGAGGCTGTGCATGTGTAGGGCAGGGAGGATATGGGAACTCTCTGTACTTTCTGCTCAATTTTGCAGTTGGCCTAAAACTGCTCTAAAAAATAGTCTATTAAAAAAAGAATCAAGTCATTAGACAGAAAACTATTACTATAATATATAGCCTACAACTTTCTACTTTCCCTATAGGACAAATTTCTTTGGACTTAGAAACAAGACAGTTTCATATTTTTGTTTTCTTATCTAATGATAGGAAGGTATAAATTAAAAGACGGCAAAGCATTTGGATACGAGAAGATCTTGCCATTGAAAAATAGTATTTCCCAGTCTAAGATATTCTTGTTACTGAAGAATGCTTTCGGTACTCGCAAAGAGAACCTGTCAGTGCCTACTGCGAAGATCTCAAAGAAAAGTCACTTGGCACATCTCAAACACAATTCAAGCTTCTAAAGACACGTGCTCTGCAGAAGTACTAGAAAACCAAGAAAACCTTACCGCTTCCCCAGGCTTAAGAGGTTTCCCACCATTCTCTGTAACACCTTCTTGACATTGACCACACCATACAGTGCCGCAGTCACGTGCTGGCCGATCAAGTACTCGCATTCTTTCACTGTCAGCTGCTTGCCTTTCCCAAAAGCATCTATGTAGATGTAGTCAAAGATGTCCAGGGTCGCCCTATCCAAAGAGCCAAATATCAGATGAGAGCTGAACAACTCATTATTTTAAGTCTCCACAATAAGTAGCTCAAATCATGGGCTGAAGGTTGAGACCATAACATTTCTATTTAAAATATGAATGTCTTGTCCAAGTTTAAAATCTGACCCCTTTGTGCAAGCTCTGCTCTGTCAAGACCACAGCACATTGACATTTAAGAAACAGCACCAATGTTATGTCATCTAATAGCAACTCACTGCCAGGAGTATCTACAAGTTCGGCTAAGAAATGATTCATGGAATGCCTGAGGCAGTCTGTTAATTCCATAGATTAGCAGCAGGTAACAATCTGTGGATCCTGAGCCCTGGATGATCTGATGAAAGTTACAGCACCTCAGCCAGGCGCGGTGGCTCACGCCTGTAATCCCAGCACTTTGGGAGGCCGAAGCGGGTGGATCAAACGGTCAGGAGATCATGATTAACATCCTGGCTAACACAGTGAAACCCCGTCTCTACTAAAAATACAAAAAAATTAGCCAGGTGTGGTGGCATGCGCCTGTAGTCCCAGCTACTCGGGAGGCTGAGGGGCAGGAGAAAGGTGTGAACCCGGGAGCTGGAGCCTGCAGTGAGCTGAGATCACGCCACTGCACTCCAGCCTGGGCAACAGAGCGAGACTCTGTCTCAAAAAAAAAGAAAGTTACAGCACCTCACACCAGAAGGATTTGGCCATCAGTTCTGCTGATACGCTGAGGTGGTCAGAGACCTGCTGAGCCCATCACAGCCTTGGGCTGGGAACCCTGCGCTAGAGCACAGAGAGCTGCGCCCCTCGCCTCGATCACACAGCTCCTCTTGCAGGTCTGCCTTCTGTGACCTGCACTAGCACGCTGGGGTTGGCCCTTGCTGACCACAATGCTGAGCAGTGGTCACATGATGCAAGCTTTCACCGCACTGCCAGGCCCACTCTCTCCGAGGACTCATGGACGGGACTCAGCTGGCTCTGTTTCAGGGATACTTTTGTTTCTTATGAGCTATTGTTTCATCTTATATTTCAAGCCCACTACAAATTTCTTCCTTGAGTCATATTTATAACCTACCCTTAGCAACGATGTAAGAATTATATGGCTGGGTGCGGTGGCTCACGCCTGTAATCCCAGCACTTTGGGAGGCTGAAGCAGGCAGATCACGAGGTCAAGAGATCGAGACCATCCTGGCCAACATGGTGAAACCCCGTCTCTACTAAAAATACAAAAATTAGCCAGGCATGGTGCTGTGTGCCTGAAATCTCAGCTACTTGGGAGGCTGAGGCAGGAGAATCACTTGAACCCAGGAGGCAGAGGTTACAGTGAGCCGAGATCGCACCACTGCACTCCAGCCTGGGCGACAGAGTGAGACTCCATCTCAAAAAAATAAAAAACAAAAATAAAATAAATAAACCTATGAGCAAAGTACAAAAAAAAAAAAGAATTATATAAATGTTCTAGAAACAAGGAACTCTTCAACTGTTTTTATGAGGCTAGAACTTCCTAAGGACAAATGCACAAAAATTTCTAGGCCAAGATCATTTATGAGCTATCATAAATGCAAAAATCCTGGATAAAACATGAGTCAATCAAATGCAGCAATGTATTTTACAAATAAGTGATTACGTTAGATGTGCTGCAACAATGGAAGGAAAGTTAAACATGCAAAAATCTATTTTGTAACAGATGCTGGGAAGGTTGTGGAGAAAAAAGAATGCTTATACACTGTTAGTGGGAGTGTAAATCAGTTCAAGCATTGTGGAAGAGAGTGTGATGATTCCTCAAAGGTCTGAAGACAGCTAAACCATTGGACCCAGCAATCCCATTACTGCATATATACCCAAAGGAATATAAGTCATTCTATTGTAAAGTCACATGCACACATACATTCACTGAAGCACTATTCACAACAGCAAAGACATGGAATCAACCTAAATGCCCATCAGTGATAGAGTGGATAAAGAAAATATGATACATATATACTATAGAATACAATGCAGCCACAAAAAAGAACAAGATCATGTCCTTTGCAGGGATGTGGATGGAGCTAGAGCCATTATCCTTAGCAAACTAACACAGGAACAGAAAACCAAATACTGCATGCTCTCACTTAGAAGTGGGAACTAAGTGATGAGAACACACGGACCCAGAGTGGAACAACACATACTGGGGCCTATCAGAGGGTGCACGGTGGGAGAGGATCAGGAAAAATAACTAATGTGAACTAGGCTTAATACCTGCATGAAACAATCTGCACAACAAACCCCCATAACACAAGTTTACCTATGTAACAAACTCGTACATGGACACCAGAACTCAAAAGTTAAAAAAGAGAAATTCTATTACAACAACCAAAAAATCTACTTCTCAACATACAAACTAAAAGAAGAAAAACCTTGTATGTGTAGACACAGAAAATTAATTCTGAAAATACAAAAAAAAAAATCTAATGCCTAGCTATTAAGAAAACTTAGCAAAGTAAGAATGTAGATGGTAGCTTTCATAATCCCTAACTGCTCCCAACAGCATGCCTGAGGGTGAATTTTTGTTTTCTTTTTCTGATACAGGGTCTTGCTATGTTGCCCAAGCTGGCCTTGAACTACTGGGCTCAATCAATCCTCCCACCTCACCGATCCAAGCAGCTGGGACTACAGGCGTGCATCACCGTGCCTGGCTTTGAAATTTTAAAAGCATTCCATTTAAAGTCATACCCAAGGCAAGAGTCCCTGCTATCTTTGTTTTTATTCAACTTTGTACAAAAAGATCTAGCTGGCAGAGTAATGCAAGAAAAAGAAACAAATATATAGGAATTATAAAAAGAAGAAACCAAACTGTCACTATTCACAGATACTATGATTATCCACAGAGAAAAGCCAGGAATGGACTAATTATTAGTACTAATGATTTATTCAGCCAAGACACTGAAAATCAAAACTGTATCTAGATAGCAAGCACATCTCTGCATACCATTAATACTTAAAAAATGTAATCTTAAAGATTACCATTTACAACTGCAAAAAGAAAAAAAATGGAAGGTACCTAACAATAAATCTAACAAGATGTTAGTTTGATGAAGAAAAAGATAAAATCTTTTTAAGGCCAGTAATGACAACCTAAACAGAGTGGTCCATGTTCATAGTAAGACTGATACTGAGACACTGGCAATGTCCTCCTGTTAATCTAGAACTCCAATTCAAAGTAATCCCTGGCTCCAATCAACAGACACAAAGGGGTTCCAAAGAACCTGACAAAATTGATTCTAAATCTATAGAGAGCAAAAGCTAGAAACAGCCAAGGCAATTTTGAAGAACTAGCTGGAGTCTCATCCTTCCAGACACCAGGGATAATTATAAAGTTGCAGTGCTTAAGAAAATACGGTCCTGATACAGGGACAGAGCAAAGTGGCCAAAGGCAAAGAGCAGAGAAAAAGAGAGAAAGGGCCGTATAGCCCAGCAGCTCCTGCCATGTCCCTGAGGGCTGAGTCCCTTATGGGGCTCAGTGCTAGTTTCTGTCACATGTCTGGGGGGTATTATATTATTTCCTTGTTCATTTGCGTTATAGTATATGTCCACCGTAGCCCAAGAAGGAAAAATGTTGTTACCTGCATACAATCCTACCCTGTAGTAAGTTATCGTGGCAAATGACATGGTAATTGGTGTTTTAAATGTTTTATATTGTACAGAAATCTTTGGTGGATTATTACATAGGCATTTAAGAATATTTTGGAGATACTTGGGAAGATCGGTTGGGTTATTTGGGGAAAGGGAATGGGACGAAAAATCATTTTTTTCCACTTAAAATAATGGAAATTGGGTCCCCACTATCCAAAAATTAAACCATTCAGTACATCCTCAGAAACACATTATCTGGAACACAAGGGAAGCCTGCACAGTTATTTAATGCAACATACAGAAGTAATGAATCATAAACATTTTCATGGAAATAAACATGGCCAGGCACGGTGGCTCATGCCTATAATCTCAACACTTTGGGAGGCTGAGGCAGGCCGATCACTTGAGCTCAGGAGTTCAAGACTAGCCTGGGCAACATGGCGAGACCCCGTCTCTACAAAAAAATTAGCCAGGTTGTGGTGGTGCATGCCTGTGGTCCCAGCTACTAGGGAGGCTGAGGTGGGAGGATGGCTTGAGTCCAGGAGATGGAGGGTGCAGTAAGCCAAGATTGTGCCAATGCACCCCAGCCTGGGTGGCACAGCCAGACCCTGTCTCAAAAAAAAAAAGAAAAAAGAAATAATAAACACTTTCAAACTGGTGGTTAGCTCTGGAGAGGAGAAAGGGATGAGGAAGAGTACCTGGAAGGCTTCAACTAAATATGTAATGTTTTATTTCTTAAACTAGGAGGTAGGAACAGAGATCAATTGTACTTTTTTGCTATGCCACATCAGAAACTCTCCTGGGTATATAATATACTGGATGATCTCATTTAATCTTCCAAGCTGCTTTATAAAAAACATTAATCCATTTTACCAAGGAAGAAACTGAGGCCTCCTCAGAGGAAGGCAAAGTTTGAACCCAGTTTGACTTCAAAGCTCTGGTACTTTCTGTCTTTTTTTTTTTTATTTTTGAGACGGAGTCTCGCTCTGTCGCCCGGGCTGGAGTGCAGTGGCCGGATCTCAGCTCACTGCAAGCTCCGCCTCCCGGGTTTACGCCATTCTCCTGCCTCAGCCTCCCGAGTAGCTGGGACTACAGGCGCCAGCCACCTCGCCCGGCTAGCTTTTTGTATTTTTTTTTTTTAGTAGAGACGGGGTTTCACCGTGTTAGCCAGGATGGTCTCGAACTCCTGACCTCGTGATCCGCCCGTCTCGGCCTCCCAAAGTGCTGGGATTACAGGCTTGAGCCACCGCGCCCGGCCAGCTCTGGTACTTTCTATCACACAATTCATCACTAAAGGGTATCAGAGTTAATCATTAAGACAGAGTTTCAAAGATCAGGACATAGGTAAATAACTTTTTTCTTTTCCCCTAAATTGTAGATTTAATGAGAATATATTTCCATCTGTTGAACTATTTCTTTCAGAAAAGCTAGACTATAACTGAAAAGGAGCTTTTTGCCCTACAGAGCACTAGGTTTAAAAAAGAACAAAACAGAACTCAGTAACCAGGTCTCTAAAATTCTCATCAGTCACCAACCTTGCCTGAAGGGGAACACGGCCACCCTGTTCAATCTCCCAGGCTTTCTTTCCCTCCCTTCCTCTCTTCCTCTCCCACTCACGTGGGACAAAGGGGGAGATTTTACAGAAGAATAAAAAGAAATAATTTCTTTAAGAACTCTTTGATCTGATCTGCTTTGAAACAAAGGGACTCAGAACCACATAAGACCCTGAAGTCAGAGTCTTATGTTTTAAAACTAAACTTTTTGAGATAACTGTAGATTCACACATGCAGTTTTAATAAATACAGAAAGATCCAGAGTACCCTTTTCCCAGTCTCCCCTGATGGTACCATCCTAACTGTTATAGTATAAATAACACAACCAGAATACTGACGCTGATACAGCCAGGAAACAAAACAGTTCCATCACCACCCTAGTCCCATTTTTAACCTGTGTGGTAACACCCAACTTGATGTTGAAAATCAGACTGCCTCTCAGCAGAGAGGGATCGAATCTTCAGGACCACAGATACTGAGTCACGGATGCTCACCCTTCTGCGCCTTGGCACCACCTTAGTAAGAAGTGACTTGGGAAGTTGACAGGCTCCAGTGGGACTCCCAACTGCCGAGCAATTGTCAAATAGAGCAGAGACATGCTGATTGGGATTCCTGTTCTGCGAATCAAAACCTAAAGCAGAAAAAATGCTTTTACTTCACTGGGATGAACTATACATTCTCCTTCTTTCAATAAACATTCTCATTAGGCACCTATTTTGCATTGGGCATAATGCTCATCTGTGAGGCTTAAGTGAGTATTTCACTTATTTAGGTCAGGGGTCGGTAAACTATAGTCCATGGCAATTCTGGTCCACCGGCTATTTTTGTACAGCTTGTGTAAGAAAAAGTTTTGTTTTTCAATGTTTGAAAAAATAGTTAATACTATTCAAAGACATATGAAAGTAACATGAAATTCAAATTTCAATGACCATATATACAGTTTTGTTGAACACAGCCACACTCAGTTGTTTTTACATTATCTGTGCCTGCTTTTACACCACAGTGGCAGAACTTGGTGGTTAACAACAGAGACCACATGGCCCTCAACGCTGAAATAATTTTTTTTTTGTTGTTTTTTTGAGATGGAGTCCCGCTCTGTTGCCCAGACTGGAGTGCAATGGCACAGTCTCGGCTCACTGCAACCTGCCATGTTCAAGCGATTCTCTTGCCTCTGCCTCCCAAGTAGCTGGGATTACAGGCGACCACCACCATGCCTGGCTAATTTTTTTGTATTTTTAGTAGAAACGGGGTTTCACCATGTTGGCCAGGCTGGTCTCGAACTCCTGACCTCAGGTGATCCGGCCACCTTGGCCTCCCAAACTGCTGGGATTGCAGCGTGAGCCACCACACCTGGCCAAAGCTGAAATAAATTGCTGCCTGGCCTTTTATAGGAAAAGATGGTCGAGCCCTGATTTAGGCCCTCCTTCTTCCAGAAAGAATTTAAACCTGTTTCAAGGAAAAGCGTGTACAAATATAGCAAAATAAAAGTAGCAGATACGGCAACAAAATAAATATGAAAATAGAACTAGGCAGAAAGCAAATAAAAAATATAACAGATGCAAACTTGACACAGCTGGGCCACAGGTTTCCCCAGATGGCTAGAGGCCAGTGCAAAAAGAGGGCCCTGATTAGTTCCACAGTTTAGTGTTCATGAGATACAAACTGACCAAACAGAGTCAGAGAATATCTACTTTTAGTCAAAAATCTCTCTCAAGGGTTTGCATATGGAAGATACTCCATGAGAAAACAGATAAATTCCACAACAATATCCTTAAAGCAGAAGGAAAAATAAGTTTCATTGAGCACTCAGAGATGGAAGGCATGGTAGTGGCCTTCAAGAATGTACGGTCTATCAGACAGAAGCTTAAAAAAATACATATAGGATGGGCCCAGTGGCTCACACCTATAATCCCAGCGCTTTGGGAGGCCAAGGTGGGAGGATCACTTGAGACCAGGAGTTTGAGACCAGGCTGGGCAACACAGCAAGACCTCATCTGTACAAAAAATAAAAAATTAGCCGGTATGGTGGCACATGGTCTGAGCTTCTCAGGAGGGTGACGCGGCAGGATCGCTTGAACCCGGGAGCTTGAGGCTGCAGCAAGCTATGACTGCACCACTGCATTCCAGCCTGAGCAACAGAGCAAGACCCTGTCTCTAAAAAAAGAAAATAAAATTACTATACCTATATTACTATAACCATATATTACTATGGTAATATACTATGTACCTATATTTACCTGATGCATATATAAGTTTAGGGCATTATAGTAATCCATTCGATTCCCCTTGAACTTCAGTTGGTCATAAAGGACATAGTTCATGGCATCCAGCACCTGGCTCTGGAGTTCTATTTCCATTATCATGGATGATTCACCTGAAACACAGAGATCTACTCTGGACCCAAGCACAAATAAGGTTGTGACAGGTGCCCCAAACTACCCACAAGATGAAGACATTGGTAATGGCCTAGCAATATTAATCAAGTGTTGCCAATCTAGGAAGCAGAAGGCAGTATGTATTTGAACTGTTTTAGGTTCAACACTTCAACCAGGTAAACACGTGGTCACATCATTTTATCATTTTTTCGTGACATAATGGGAGCACACTAACAAATCTCTCAAATTAACCAATTCCTCTAGATTTTCTTTCATAAATACAGCTGGATCCAAAGCAATGCCACACCTGCCTTGAAGGCCAAGCTGGGGTGGCGACTGTTTATGCCCCGAAGAGTTTTGCAAACGAGCTCTACGATGCTGTCAATTTGGGCCTGGATGTCTTTGAGGCTGATATCGGAGAGAGGATTGCAGTACTGGTCAATATATACAGCACCTGAAAATGAACAAGAATTACCGAATAAATTCTTACGTTACCCTTTTCTTATTAGTTTGGCATTTTACCCTGGACATCCTGGGACATGGCTCTTTACACCATCCCACTGGATAAGCTTCATGTTTTGGCCGCGGACCTTGCTGCTAACACACTGAGAAGGAGCAACAAACATTTTCATAACAAATTACTTACACTTTAAAAAGAATAAATACACAAACCAAACTTCTCTCAGAAGTCATGGACTAAAAAACTACATGGTATGTGGCACAGTCTCATATTCTATTACAAAGAAAAGTAAATGACATCAAGGAGATCTTTTCAAGCTACTTCTCTCTCCCTAGCTCTTATAGGTTCCAAATCCAACAACTCTGAAAACTTAATGGTATAAGGCAGTTCCTTTAGAAAAAAAAAATTCTGAAAGCCCTCCATGACAGATGTGCCATTCCAACAAATTACACCTCTCAAGGGCGAACAGTAAATGGACTCTGGAGCTAACCCTACTTTCCAGTGAGGTAACAAATTATGCTCAGGGAACGTACAGCTGAAAAGCTGTACAGAGCACACTGCAGACAGTCTCTTAAGAATCACTCCTCTCCACAGTCTTAGGCAATTTTGGAAGCAGAGACTGAAGGGCTAACAGCATCATTTGGGTAAGGACACCGTTACGTGGGAAGCTCTCAAGTCACGTTAAATTCAAGAGATCCCAGACCAGCTCAGAACCTGGACCCCCTTACCAATGCTCCAGAGCTGAAAGCAGTTGAATGAGTATCAAGACACCTCGACCCCAGTCCCAGTGTTGCCACCAGCCAGGGACTGGCTCCTGGGCCTCCATGGGCCCCAGCTTCCCTACCTGGAGGCTGAAGCAGTTTATGCTGCACATTTCTGAAGTCTGTTCTTTCCTAATGCTATGATTCCCAGACTTCTTTGATGGCATCAGCATTATTCTAGTCACTCACCAAGGATCAGAACCTTGGAGAGTCAACTGTCATTCACTCAACTACTAAACAATTTCCAATGGCTTCCCAATGCTTATGACACTGATGTGGAAGTTCTGCGAAAATTATAACTTTGTATTTAGAAAATGAAAAAGGAGTATTTGTTTTCATACATAAGCTACAAAAAACACAATATATATATACACACACACACACACACACACACACACACACACACACTACTCTTAACTGTGAAATAAACAGAAGATAGGATGCTTCTCAACTCCAGTATACAAATGAGGGGATTCTAGGGTGGTGAGGTATTTCACTTCCTTTTGGATGATACTAGGTTTTCATACACTTGATAAGCATTTACACTAAGCACTGTGGGGTATACAGTGATCCTAACACAAGGACCACAACACATGAAGCTTAGGGACTAGTTACAGAAACAAAATGTATACACAGGAAACAGAAAAAATGCAAGACAGTTTACTATTAAATGCTGCTGTAGCTCTGAGGTGAATAAAATCTCCAAGCAGTCAGTGGAAATTTAATGGAAGTGAGGCTTGAGCTAAATTATGGAGGGGAGTAGGATTTTCAAGAGGGATTATGAGGAGGAGGGATATCATGAATGAGGAAGTGAAGCCAGGTGTATTTGTGGGGCACCAGTCTAGACAATGGCCTGGCTAGAGCAAATGGGACATCCTGGAGAGTACGGAGCATAGGTCTGGACCAGATTATGCAGGGCACTGAAAAGCAGGTAGAGGTTTAATATAAAAGGGATATCAGTTGTCCACACTGCAGGTTTCACATGCAGTGGTGAAAGCTAGATTTCTAATTGGGCTGGCACTGATATATTGGCTGACTTGGAGGGAAGAGGGGATAATGTTCATGAAATCAAGTATTACTCGGAAAGTTGTTGCCAGGAGAGGTAGCCATAGACTGCATGAGACTAGTTATAGAAGCCAGCCAGGTGTGGTGGCACTTGAGCACAGGAGTTTGAACCTAGCATAGGTGACATAGCAAGACCCTATCTCTAAAAATAAATACATAATTTTTTTTTTTAAATAGTAACAGAATAGGAACATGACTATGAGATACACTGGAATGCAAAAAAATCAACAATCTGGTAAATCACCAGAAGTAGGGAATGAAAGTAAATGACCAGTCATATTTATATTTCATAACCATAATGTATGGGAATGTTTGTGTAATATTTTAGGAATTCAAAATCATTTTAAAAAAATGGAAGTCTCACTTTGTTCCTGTTCAACTTAATAAGAACAAGAAGATTCTCCACTCCTTTCTTCTTGCCTGTCCACTCAACTTCTTCCTTCTCACCTTTCATTATGGACAAGCAGACTCACTGATGCCCAAGAACATTCTGTCCTCAATAAACTCCAACCCGAGAGGTTAAAGGATTTACTGAAGGTCACAGGGAGACAAAATTGGACACATTTACTTCTGATTTGGAAATTATGCCTTAAAGCTCATAAAAATAGGAATTTACTGCATCAGCTAAAGTATCACTCTCACACTTTAAGCCAATGATGCATCTTTAAAAAACACTATTTCTTTAGTGAACTTTGATAAAATCTTAGCTCTAAATTTAATAGTTTGAACTACCTCATTGGTCAGGTCCTATAATCCAATCTGCAGAAGCCCACGAAACATGATTTACTTTTCCACTTCTTTACCACAAGGAACACAACAATTCCCTCTGCTGGTCTTAAAAAATCAGTTACCTATAGAAATACTACTGTCCACATATATGGGAAAATACCCACCTTCAAGATATGACTCATAGTCATCTGGCTGCTGAAGAAAGGCCTTAAGATTATTTAAAATTTTCTGTTGCCGCAGGTAGTAGAGAATTTTTTTCGCGTAGTATTTCCAGGTCAAAGCTTTTCTGGAAACAAACAAGTCAGTAAGAATTAAGATTTGAAAATTTTCAGTTATCTATTTTTTACATTACACTAACATACCATGTAGTTTGCTGAACAAGAAAAATATAATTGGTTCATTATCTTATAATAATTATAACAGAAGTAGATAGCAGTCTTTGAATTGTAATATAATACTAAATTGGTTGTACTGAAATTGGAGAAACAGTTATCTGTCTGGCTTCAGACTTACTTGCCTGTATCTTTGGTAAAAGGAAATGGAAGAGCAGCCTGAAAAAGGAATTGAGCTGGGGGAGGTTCAGAAGATGAGGAGGCATCTAGAACCCTTTGCTGGTCCCCCTGCTTGGGCCACTTGGGCCTGGGCACTCACTGCCACGGTGAGTTCCTCATGGTTTCACATATTATGAAAACTCCTATTTTCCAGACCAGAGTTCTCTCTTGAACTCCAGACCTGTATATCAACTATTATCCATCTGCTCTACATCCCGCTTCGAGAGCTGAGCACCCTCATCTCAGATCAAGGCATCTCCATCATTCTAGTGAGGCCAAAAACCTGCAAGTCATACTGGATGCCTTGCTTTCTCTCATAAGCCATACTCGAGACCTGTCAGCCAAAGCTATCAGTACTATCTTCAAATTACATCCAAAATGTGCACGCTTCCCAATTACTCCCACACACCACCATCAGCATTTCTCTGTGTTGCAGCAACATCCTCCTACCTCAGCTTCCCGCTTCAGACCTGGCCCCTCCAGTCTATCCTCAATACGGCAGCCACAGCACTCCAGTAACATGTAGTCATGTCACCCAATCCTTGACTCCAAGTCTCCAGCGGTTTCCCACCTTGCTCCAAGAAAAAGGCCAGTCCTAATGAGGACCTAAAAGGTCTCTTGAACTCTCGCCCCATTACCTCTCTGACCCCAATTCCTGCCACTCCCCCTCAGTCCAGCCACCCAAGCATTCCAGCTGTTCCTTTACTGTCTGGTGGGTGCTCACCTTAGTGCCCTGTTCCTTCTGCCTGGTACATTCTCCCCGGAGACTGCAGTCTGTTCTCACCTCCTCCTAGGTTTCAACTCAAATGTCCCCTTGAGTAAGGCCCCCTACATTATTTTAAATGGCACCACCTCACCATTCCCCTGCCTTCTTCCCTGATTATATTTCTTTTTTTGTTTTTGTTTTTGTTTGTTTGTTTGTTTGTTTTGAGACGGAGTCTCGCTCTGTCCCCCAGGCTGGAGTGCAGTGGCCGGATCTCAGCTCACTGCAAGCTCCGCCTCCCGGGTTCACGCCATTCTCCTGCCTCAGCCTCCCGAGTAGCTGGGACTATAGGCGCCCACTACCTCGCCCGGCTAGTTTTTGTATTTTTTAGTAGAGACGGGGTTTCACCGTGTTAGCCAGGATGGTCTCGATCTCCTGACCTCGTGATCCGCCCGTCTCGGCCTCCCAAAGTGCTGGGATTACAGGATTATATTTCTCTATAGCATTTTTCATTTTCTAATGTAACCAATTTCTTATTTTTCTTAGTGCCTATCTCCCCCACTACAATATAAGCCCAATGAAGGCAGGGATTTTTTTGTGTGTTGTTCACTGCTGTATCCCTAGTGCCTAGAATAGTGTTTGGCACATAGTAGATGTTCCCTAACACTTGTTGAGTGAATAAAATTCTTCACCACATATCCCAAATATATATGGGGATTATAAGAAACAGGAGAGAGACAGTGATAAAGCTTATCTGGCTGACATCATGAAGAAACAAACAACTTGCCAATCTTGAGGGAGGTCAATGAAAACCTGCAGAATGATCTATGTTTCATCTACTTTTTAATCTTCGAGTTGTACAACATATCAGTCTAGAAAACTGTGTGAAACGAACAAGTAGCTGAATGAACCATTACAAGACACATTCCGGGATCTACCACTCTTGCCAAGACAGAAAATTTTGTGGCCAGCACAGTGGCTCACGCCTGTAATCCCAGCATTTTGGGAGGCCGAAGCGGGTGGATCACGAGGTCAGGAGATCAAGACCATCCAGGCTAACACGGTGACACCCCGTCTCTACTAAAAATACAAAAACTTGGCTGGGCGTGGTGGCGGGCACCTGCAGTCCCAGCTACTCGGGAGGCTGAGGCAGGAGAATGGCGTGAACCCGGGAGGCGGAGCTTGCAGTGAGCCAAGATGGTGCCACTGCACTCCAGCCTGGGCGACAGAGGGAGACTTGTCTGAAAAAAAAAAAAAGAAAGAAAAAAGAAAACTTTGCAAACAGCCAAGAAGCCCTCTGGGGCCCCCCTCAACAATAATCACAAACCACACCTCTATGATCATCACTTTCTTGCTTTTCTCTTTAGTACTACCATGAAATATGCATCCCTAAACAGGCGAGTCTGTTTTGATGCCTTTTACATGCAGGATCCTCCTCCATCTTTTTTTTCCCCTTGCATTTTATTTGTTGAAGAATCTGGGTTGTTAGACCTGAAGTTTCCCATCATCTGGAATTTGCTGAGTGTACCCACATGATGTAGTTTAACATGTTCTTCTGTCTTCTGATCTCCTGTAAATTGGATGTAGAGGCTACGTGAGGTACAGATTTCATTAATTTAGCAAGACAACTTCATAGAAGGTAGTGCATTCTCCCATCAGGAGGCAATAATGCCTGAGTGTCTCTTTTGTGATGTCAGCAGCACTGCTATGCAATGTCTTGATCTGTTAATTCATTTGAGGTTATGAAGTGGTGACATTAGAATTCAACCAACCCTTCTTAATTCATTAGCTGTGATACTTCTATAAGGAAAAACCTCCATGGAAAAGGCAGGATAAATGCTGATATCTTCTATTTACAATTTTTCAAAATAATGATGTGGGTTTCTATTTATCCTTCAAAGGTGACCAATTGTTTTTAGTATTATTGTGAACTCATAGAGCTAAGCATATTCGATGCATTTCAATCCATTCCTGTTATCATCCACACTGATGCTCAAACTGTCACATCTTTGGCCACTGGAAGCCTCTTCACATTGGTTCCTCAATACTTCCGACATAAAGTAGTGTCAGTTTTCTTACTATCTGGTTAGGTTTCCAGGATGCTCCAGGCTCATCTTTTAAAATCCTTGCACTGGACACCAAACCAGTCTTTCTCCAAAAACCCTGGCTTCTTTTGTGGAAAATGTTGTATCAAGATGACAATCTGGATACCAGGGAAGATCAGTTCCACTAGGTTGGTTATTGTTTCTAGATCTTTTCAGTGGACAGAACTAGGAAACCTAGTGTTTATGTGCACGTGTGTGTACATGTACATATGCACATGCACTTATATATACCTACATGCATTTAAACATAAAATACCTTTTGAGTTCATACTGACACTTCTAATTCAAAAATATATGGCTCTGACCTTCTATCTTATGTCTTCTTTATTCCAGGAGAATTCTGCTGCTCCAGGATACCACAGGTGATAAAATTAGAATATCACATTGTTATTCATTTACTTCATTCCACAGCTCTCTCTCATACACACACACCAGCCCTCAGAATAACAAGACTAATGTTCTTATCACTTTTGAGATGGAGTCTCACTCTGTCGCCAGGCTGCAGTGCAGTGGTGCGATCTCGGCTCACTGCAATCTCCACCTACCGAGTTCAAGCTATTCTCCTGCCTCAGCCTCCCAAGTAGCTGGGATTACAGGCGGTGTCACCCCACCAAGCTAATTTTTTTTTTTAAGTATTTTAGTAGAGATGGGGTTTCACCACGTTGGCTAGGATGGTCTCAATCTCCTGACCTCATGATCTGCCCACCTCAGCCTCCCAAAGTGCTGGGATTACTCATCACTTTTATGATTACTGAAAACAAAAAACTAGCCGGGCGAGATGGCGGGCGCCTGTAGTCCCAGCTACTCGGGAGGCTGAGGCAGGAGAATGGCGTAAACCCGGGAGGCAGAGCTTGCAGTGAGCCGAGATCGCGCCACTGCACTCCAGCCTGGGCGACAGAGCGAGACTCCGTCTCAAAAAAAAAAAAATAAAAAAAAAAATAAAAATGATTACTGAAAACAGGTAAATAATTTGCATATGCTCTCCCCCACTGTCCATTCATTTAAACAGATGCATTGTATTTATACTGACATGCCTTACAGACGGTACACACGCAATACTTTCTTCCCTAGAACCCTCATTTGAATTTAAATCGACAAATACATATTTAGTGCTCACTGCCCGTGTTTTTCTGGTTTTTTTTTGGGGGGGGGGGGGGGGTGGGGGGAGTGGTTTTTGGTCATTTGAAATTCATTTTCCAGGAGATTTCTCAGGAAGGACTGAAAAGTCACTGAATTCTTGTAAGTTGTTAAGTTTGTGTGTAGTCTTCATATCTGGAAGTCAGTTTGGCTGGATATAAAAATCCTTGGCTGACATTTTCCTTAGATCATTGAGTATCTTAAATAAGTTATTTTTTCCTTTGGCATAAAAAATTCTGTTGAAAAGTCTGATGATATTCTCATTTTCTTTTCCTTATAAATGACTTTATCTTTTTTGCTTGGATGCTCAAAGGACTTTCCTGTCTTTAAAATCCAGCAATTGTACTAAAATATGTCTCAGTATTGGTCATTCTGGGACACTTTTCTCGGGTACAATGTATGCATTTATTTATCTATCTATCTATCTAATCCATCTATTTATTTGAGACTGAGTCTCACTTTGTCACCCAGGGTGGGGTGCAGTGGCACAATCTCAGCTCACTGCAACCTCCGCCTCCCAGGTTCAAGCAATTCTCTTGCTTCAGCCTCTTGAGTAGCTGGGATTACAGGCATGCACCACCATGCCCGGCTAATTTTTTGTATTTTCAGTAGAGACGAGGTTTCTCCACATTGGCCAGGCTGGTCTAGAACTCTTGACCTCAGGTGATCCGCCTGCCTCAGCCTCCCAAAGCGCTGGGACTCCAGGTATGAGCCAGCGCGGCCGGCCCAGTGTATGCCCTTTTACTATGCTGTTTCTATTCTTTATTGTAGGGCATCCTCTTTTTTAAGACCAACATAGCACATCATAAACACAAACTGATTTCCAACTGATGCTTTAGTATTTATGGAAACTACACTTTTTCCTTCCCATGCTTTCCATATCCAAACCACAAGCATTTGCCAGGAATGAATACAAATAGGGTCTTCCGTGAAAACTGATATCCCAAAATATTTTTAAATGTGGGGTATTCTATCATTTAAAAACAACCTTATTTGTTTGTTGGCTCGCACTTATAGTCATAGCACTTTGGAAGGCCAAGGTGGGAGGATCACTTGAAGCCAAGAGTTCAAGACCAGCCTGGGCAACATAGTGAGACACTGTCTCTACCAAATAAAAATTAGCCAGGCATGATGGCACATGCCTATACTCCTAGCTACTCAGGAGGCTGAGGCCGGAGGATCCCTTGAACCCAGGAGTTCAAGGTTACAGTGAGCCATGATTGCACCACTGTACTCCAGTCTGGGCAACAGGATGAAACCCTGTCTCAAAAAATAAACAGGGCTGGGCATGGTGGCTCACACCTGTAATCCCAGCACACTGGGAGGCCAAAGCAAAAGGATTCTTTTTTTTTTTTTGAGACCGAGTCTGTCGCCCAGGCTGGAGTGCAGTGGCGCAATCTTGGCTTACTGCAACCTTAGCCTCCCAGGTTCAAGCACTTCTCCTATCTCAGCCTCCCGAGTAGCCAGGATCACTGACCTCAAGTGATCAACCTGCCTCGGCCTCCCAAAATGCTGTGATTACAAGTGTGAGCCACCATGCCTGGCCGGGAAGATCTCTTGAGGCCAGGAGTTTAATACCTGCCTGGGCAACAAAGCAAGACTCCATCTATACAAAAAATAGAAAAAATTAGCCAGGTGTAATGGCAAGTGCCTGTAGTCCTAACTACTCGGGAGGCTAAGGCAGGAGGATCACTTGAGCCCAGGGGTTTGATTCTGCAGTAAGCTATGATTGCGTCATGGCATTCCAGCCTGGGTGACGGACTGAGACTCTGTTTCTAAAACAAACAAACAATCCTTTTTTAAGGTCAAAATATATGTGTTGGGCCAAGGGGTAACCTATTCGTATTTATTTCTAAAAAGACTATAATATATGTCTTTACTGGCTATGCATTTTCATCATTTTTGGGAATCTGATACGTAAAATGGCAGTACTTCATTGTTGTTTAACACTTTTTTTTTTTTTTCTGAGATGGAGTTTCACTCTTGTCGCCCAGGCTGGAATGCAATGGTGTGATCTCAGCTCACTGCAACCTCCACCTCCCGCACCTCCCGGGTTCAAGCAATTCTCCTGCCTACGCCTCCCGAGTAGCTGGGATTATTGGTGCCTGCTACCAAGTCTGGCTAATTTTTGTATTTTTCTGTAGAGACAAGGTTTTACCACGTTGGCCAGGCAGGTCTCCAACTCCTGACCTCAGGTGCTCCATGGACTCGGCTTCCCAAAGTGCTGGGATTACAGGCGTGAGCCACTGCGCCCGGCCTATTTAATACTTTTTGAATAGAGCATTGAAGGGTTTTTTCCATGATTGTAAACCATTAGGATTTGTTCTTCTGTGAATGCCATCCTCCTAACCTTTGGACGTTTTTCAGTATCTCGAGTTCTACTGACTTCATTCATGGTCTCTTGGCCATATAGAAGTGTCTGCTCTTTCACCGCCTCCGCATTGTCATTCTTGGTTAAGATGGTCTCCCTAGACTACATGAAGTCCCCTATTTTCTTAAGGAATGTTCACTGCGATCACTTAAAAATTTCAGTTGTTTAATCCTTTGGAAAAATGTTTGCGTATGATGCACGTTTTCCTTTCTTCCAGATGGATATTTAGTTATGTCCAGTACCATTTCTTTAAAAATCCATTTTTTTCCCTCTGAGTTTAAATATATTAAATTATCTTTTATTCTGGGATGCATTTGTCAGTTATGCTCTGCTACTGACGCAGCTATTTTTATTGAATTACTGTGCTGTCTGGATTATAAGTAGCTTTCTAAGATGGCCTAATATCTAGTGATGCCAGTTTCCCATTATGATTACTAAAAGATTGTTTTTTGGCTCTTCTTGTGAATTTAGTTTTCTGTATATATTTTATGACATCTAAATGAAAGAAAAGAAAAAAGCAAAACAACCCCCCCTGCTCACCACCTCCCAAAAAAAGACTTTGTTTGAATCCTAATTGGAATGACACTAGGTTTATATATTAATTTGGGGAGAACTGACATTTTTTGTGATAGTAAGTCTTCACATTCCAGGACATGCTATCTATTTTATGTCTTTCAATAAAAAACCTATAGTCTGAACTGGGAAACCCATTCCCAAGACTACTGCCTAGAAACATCACTTCTCACAGTGACACAAAATGGAAAAAAAAAAAGTGGTTGTCCATCTATAGGAAAATCATGTAGGCCGGGCACAGTGGCTCATGCCCATAATCTTAGCACTTTGAGAGGCCGAGACTGGCAGATCACCTGATATCAGGAGTTTGAGACCAGCCTGACCAACATGGTGAAACACTGTCTCTACTAAAAATACAAAATTAGCCGGGTGTGGGGGCGGGCACCTGTAATCCCAGCTACTCCGGAGGCTGAAGCAGGAGAATCTCTTCGACCCAGGAGGCAAAGGTTGCCAAGATCGTGCCACTACACTCCAGCCTGGGCAACAAGAGTGAAATTCCATCTCAAAAAAATAAAAATAAAAATAAGTAAATAAATTACGTAACGTACCACAGAAGAGTAAGTAGACATTAACAAAAGTGATTTTGATGTTTTACCCATTGAAGGGGATGGATTTCCATAAGGTACTGTGGAATGAGAAAAAACAATATAGAAAAGTACCTATTATGTGATCCCAATTTTGTGCAATAACGATCCCTTCCCATACCCATCACTGTCTGTCAGCATGAAGAATGCAACCTGGGCTGTTATCAAGAACTACGGGGGCGGGGGGGGGGGGGGGGGGGGGGGGGGGGAAGGAAAGGCCAATGTAAACAGAGGGAATAGGGAGGAAAAAGGAAACAGCATAAATAAGAAAAAAACCCAGTCTGTACTAAACATCAAACCAAAACAACCAACAAAGTATGTATGAGGTCCCATTTACGTATTTAAAAGTACACATGCACATTAAAAAAACACAAGTCAGCTTTTATTTTTAAGACTGCACAATACTGACTACTAGATCATACTTCAATTCATTTATAGATAAACCAAAATAGAAATGGAAAAATGACCTCTGCATCTGAACTCATCCAAGGCCTAGAATAGTGACACATCTTACCTCTACCCACAGTTGTTGTTCCACTCATAGATATTTCTCTCTCCTAAATCCCCTTTAAAAAACAACAGAAATATTTTATGCCTTGTTTGTGAGATATTTCGCAAAGATTCCTTTTAAGGAAGATGTTAAACTAGCATTCTTATCTTCCATCACTAGAAAGTTTTCAGAACTTTCAGAGCAGAAAGTCTTTTCCACAGGCAAGTTAGGCTGGAAGCCCAGTCATCTTTCAGGTAAAAACTGGAAATTAACCTTCACAGCAGAAAATAAAAGGCATATGAAATTTTAAGCAATAACCAAGAAATAAGGGGTTCTTCTTGATCAAGTGAGTCACTAAGTACACAGTTTTCTGACTGGAAGATAAAAGAAAGGCTCACCCAAAGACCTACAGTGTTCAAAGACCAAAGTAAGATTATTTTGTACCACAATTCAGAAATTGTAAAAAATCATCC
The DNA here is from genome assembly GCF_002776525.5 of Piliocolobus tephrosceles. NCBI lineage: Eukaryota > Metazoa > Chordata > Mammalia > Primates > Cercopithecidae > Piliocolobus > Piliocolobus tephrosceles. The sequence goes on from NC_045443.1 coordinate 114,873,426, forward strand.
ATTAAATTAAGACATGCCTAAGAAATTATCATTTTTAAATTAAAAGATTCAATTCATGATAGGCAAATTTGGTAGTAAGTGGAGAGGTAATAATGAAGGAAGGATGATTTCTATTACCAGAAGGTTTCTTTTTTTTTGAGATGAAGTCTCGCTCTTGTCCCCCAGTCTGGAGTGCAATGACACAATCTCGGCTCACTGCAACCTCCGCCTCCTGGGTTCAAGTGATTCTCCTGCTTCAGCCTCCCGAGTAGCTGGGATTACAGGTGTGTACCACCACACCCAGCTAATTTTTTGGTTTTTTTTGTTTTTTTTTTTCCTGAGACGGAGTCTCGCTCTGTCGCCCAGGCTGGAGTGCAGTGGTCGGATCTCAGCTCACTGCAAGCTCCGCCTCCCAGGTTCACGCCATTCTCCTGCCTCAGCCTCCTGAGTAGCTGGGACTACAGGGGCCCACCACCTCGCCCGGCTAATTTTTTTTGTATTTTTTTTAGTAGAGATGGGGTTTCACCATGTTAGCCAGGATGGTCTCGATCTCCTGACCTCGTGATCCACCCGTCTCGGCCTCCCAAAGTGCTGGGATTACAGGCTTGAGTCATTGCGCCCGGCCTAATTTTTTGTATTTTTTTAAGTAGAGATGGGGTTTCACCATGTTGGCCAGGCTGGTCTCGAACTCCTGACCTCAGACGATCCACCCGCTTCGGCCTCCCAAAGTGCTGGGATTACAGGCGTGAGCCACCGTGCCCGGCCTATTACCAGAAGGTTTCTAAACAACACAACAGATACAAGGGTCCAGGGCACAGTATTTGACCCACAGTAGAGCTAAACATTAATTCCATTTTCTTTCCAAAAGGATTTTTGTAAGGTTTCTTTATACATCAATTGTCTTAGTGTATCTACCTAATATACACAGAACTTTTCAAAACTGTAACTATGACCAGGCATGAAATATTTGGAATCACATGTTCCAGGGTTTAGCCACACAGAAATTACAGCAATTTATTCTGGACTTATTAAAACAAACAAATCCCTGCTAAAGCTACGGCTTACCTTCCTTCCATATTTAGGATACACACCAGTTCATCCTCAAAAAAAATCTCTGGTCCTTCAAGGTTCTCAATGTCACTGAAGCCATTACAAGGAACCTATGAAGAAGACATATACAAGTAGGCCTCAATTATGAGTATTGATGCAACTGTCACTCTCACAAATTTGAGCTGAAATAAAGATGTCCACTACTAAAGACAGTGCTAACAGTTATTCTATACTACCTTGCACTACCAGTCACGGGTAGAAAATAACATAAAGTAACAATAATTTACTGAGATCTTCTTGTTATTTGCAATCAATTATGTTTTCATAGACTGGAATTTCTGAAACTGACAACTCAGAGTTCTAATGTAAAGAAAACTAGCTTTGGCCGGGCACAGTGGTTCCTGACTGTAATCCCAGAACTTTGGGAGGCCAGGGCAGGCGGATAACCTGAGGTAAAGAGTTTGACACCAGCTTGATCAACATGGTGAAACCCTGTCTCTACTAAAAATACAAAATTAGCCAGGCATGCCTATAATCCCAGCTACTTGGGAGGCTGAGGCAGAAGAATCACTTGAACCCGGGAGGCAGAGGTTACAGTGAGCCGAGATCGCGCCATTGCACTCCAGCAGCCTGGGCAACAAGAACGAAACTCTGTCTAAAAAAAAAAAAAAGCAGCAGCAGCAGCAGCCGCATGCGGTGGCTCATGCCTGTAATCCCAGCACTTTGGGAGGGTGAGGCAGGCAGATCACCTGAGATCGGGAGTTTGAGACCAGCCTGACCAACATGGAGGAAACCCTTTCTCTACTAAAAATACAAAATTAGCCAGGCGTGGTGGCACATGTCTATAATCCCAGCCACTTGGGAGGCTGAGGCAGGAGAATCCTTTGAACCCAGGAGGCAGAGGCTGCAGTGAGTTGAGATCGTGCCACTGCACTCCAGCCTGAACAAGGACTAGAACTACAAAATCTCCTAATGACTACTTCACATAGTCTATGCTGTACTCAACTAAGAGGGCCCGGGAGGTAAGTCTAGTAGATCAGGCAGCTCCTGTAATCCATTGGGCATGTTTTCTCCTCTGTAAATTCAGGTGTAAATAGCTTTAAGGTCTTCTCAGTTAAGACCTGGCGTGGCGGCTCACGCCGGTAATCCCAGCACTTTGGGAGGCTGAAGTGGGCGGATCACCTGAGGTCGGGAGTTCGAGACCAGCCTGACCAACATGGAGAAACCCCGTCTCTACTAAAAATACAAAATTAGCCAGGCGTAGTGGTGCATGCCAGTAATCCCAGCTACTCGGGAGGCTGAGGCAGGAGAATCATTTGAACCTGGGAGGCAGAGGTTGCGGTGAGCTGAGATCACGCCATTGCACTCCAGCCTGGGCAACAAGAGTGAAACTCCGTCTCAAAAGAAAAAAAAAAAAAAATTTCTCAGTTTAAAATTCTATGGCTTCTCTCAGTTTTCTTTTTGCAAGTAGCCAGAACATTTCAGGTCAACCTGTGTGCGTTCCGAGAACACAGGAACACCAAGATCCTGGGCCAAAGCAATCACCCACCCACAGATTAATGTTAAGTATGCTCCCGCTGTGTTCAAAGTCCTTGACATACTTCTAATTAAGCAGTGGTACAGGGAAAGGGGGAGCTGAGGAAAAAACACAACAATCCATCATTATTACACAGAGGCACAGTCTGTTCAAAACATACACAAAACCAGCTGGACTAGAGGAGGTTGCAGGCTCATAGTCCATGACCAATTGCACCAAACATAGCTAGTACCAAAATCTATGTATGTGCAAACACATTCAGATCAGCATTTACAATTTGTGATTACGAATGCTTTTAGCCAGGGCATGGCTTCTCCAAAGTAGAATACAAATTCTGTTTATTCTAACACTAATAAATATTTATAGAAACCAGTTACACTAAGGAACGTCTATTTGTATTCTCCATTGGGGAAAACATTCAAATTTGTCCAAAGTTCAAATTTTCCCTTTCAAAACTTGAAAAGCCTTGAAAACATTTCAAATTATGAACTCCATTAACTAACAGTAAATAAAATTAGAGAATCCAAAGGAGTCTTCAGTAAAACAAAAAAGAGAAATAAATCAGATTGGCTCTATTTCTAGAACCCCAACCAGAAATGAATATCTAATAGTTTGTTGAACTCAAAACATTAGTGTGGATTATTTTCCAGAGTTACAAAAAGGGATGAGAAGATACAGAAACTTCCATGAGGCCAGGCATGGTGGCTCACGCCTGTAATCCCAACACTTTGGTTTGCCGAGGCCGGCAGATCACTTGAGGCCAGGAGTTCAAGACCAGCTTGACTAACATGGTGAAACCCCATCTCTACTAAAAATACAAAAATTATCCAGGTATGGTGGCGCATGCCTGTAGTCCTGGCTACTAGGGAGACTGAGACATGAGAATTGCTTGAGCCCAGGAGCAGGAGGTTGCAGTGAGCTGAGATTGTGCCACTGCACTCCAGCCAGGGAGACAAAGCAAGACTGTCTCAAAAAAAGAAAAAAGAAACTTCCATGAGACGTTTTTAAAGAAAGAAAAAAAAAAAAAAAAAAAAACCCAAAAAACCCACCACATATTTCAGCAATATTAAAAAAAAAAAACAAAAACTTTTCAGGGATAATGAATGAAAGACAATTTATTTCAGGGAGTAATAACTCTGATTTGTAGGAAGCTTTTAATCCTCTGTTACCTTAACAAATAATGCAATTCACTACTGGGTAGAACCTGCAAAGCCAGAGAGAAGAACCACATTAATTTCGTCAACCCTTCTGGGAAAACAACCGGGAGAAATTTATAGTGTTCAATCATTGACGATTCCCCAAATAACATAGGGGTTGCAAATAAAATCCGTTGAACCCACTTGAGAAATAACACTGATCTGGACTCCGTCTACATTGTACTGCGTGGGTCCCTCCCTGCTCCCTCCACCCCCATTCTCTCTCTGGCTTTAGAAAAGTAAAGCTGGCACAGACAAATGGCTTCGTGTTGTTGGATAGGAGGAAAAGGACACAATGACTCTTGCAGCCATCTAAGTGAGTAAGGGATTGTGAGAGCATTGAAAAGGGAGATACGAAAAAGAGCTGGATGAGCTCATGCCTGCAGACCCAGACACATACACCAGCAGGCCAAAGCTTAGAGCCACATCAACAGATCCTTACGTGCTCTGAAAAGAACCTCTTTGAGAACGAGGCTACAATCTTCCGCGCTTCTAAACCAGCTTTTTGCCGAACTTTATACTCTTCCAACCAATTGACGTAGTCGGTGGGGCTGTAGTGTTTCATAAGGGAAGGCCACCTACGAGGAGAGAAACACCCCCTCAGCTTTACAGAGACTCAAAGGCAGGCGGCCACGAATCCAAGACAGCCTTGGAAACAGGGACAGCAGTGGGGTCCAGTGGTAAGAGGGACCCCGGCGAGGGACCTAGTTCAAAACCCCACCGGCATTCACTCACTCACTCCCGGTGTGACCTTGGCGTAGCGGCATGAATGATGTCTCCATTCCCCATCTCTAAAATGGGGACAGTTGTAATAACAACAATAATAATAATGACAATGACAGTGAGCATTCATTGAGCGCCTCCTAGGAGCCGGGGCCCTGTGTGCGTGCCTCCCGCACATCATCTAATTTAATAACCACGGTGAAAGGTCTAATGATCACCACCACTCAAAGTCTACGAACGAGACTCAAAAAAAGGGAAGTCGCTCCCCGCAAGGTCACAGAGGGAGTGTGCAGGGCCAGATTTCATCCCGGGGCCACGCTGAAATCTGTGCCGTCCACAACCAGCCCGGGGATGCTGCGCCCGCCCGATCGATGCATCACTGGGTCCATGTAAACATTTCAGCCCGGAGTCGGGCACAAAAGAAGCGCGCAAAAGGGACGAGCCGCGCCGCCGCCAGCGTCACCCTTGACCGAGGGCCCGGCTGCGAGGCGCTCACAGATGCGCCATTTGGGGACCCGGGGGTCCGCCTGGCGTGGCCCCGCAGGGTCCGGGGCCTGGAGGCCTTTGTCTGTCTGTCCGCGGGAAGGGGTCCGGGGTGGGGTCCGCGCTCGGGGCGGCCGCGGGGAGCGAGCGAGGCGGCTGCCCGGCCCCGGCGGGCGCCGAGCGGTGGGCGCGCAGCCGGGGCGCGGGGCCGCTGGCTCACCTCACCCGGAACTGCTCCTTCCACACCTTCCCGCTGCTCTGGCACAGCTCGCGCAGCCGCCGGCAGGTGCTGGAGACACGGCCGATGTCGGCGGCCGTCAGCGAGCCGCAGCACAGGATGTACTCCAGCACCTCACCCGGCAGGTTGACCAGGCAGCTGAGGCCCGCTACCTCCGGCGCGGCCTCCTCCGCTAGCGCCGGCACCACCTCCATCGCGCTGTCGACTGCTGCTGCCGCCATCTTGTCCGCGTACCTGAGCCCGCCGCGCGCGCGCGCGCGCGAGAGGGCTGGGGAGCCCCGCCTGGCCCCGCCTGCTGGTCTTGGGGGGCGAGTCCTGTGATCGCTCCGCCCACCCACGGGCCACACCTCCCCTGCATCAGCCGGGGTCCGCGCGGGTGGCAGCTCCGAAAAAGGGAGGACATAATTGCGCTGTGCTTGGAGCCGGCAGCGCAAGCCGCCTCTAGTCTGGGACAACAATAGTAGCATTGATTCTTTTAAATGTAATTAATGTTTAAAATTAACAAAAATAGTATCTATTCTTGCACTTTCTGTGCGCATTGGACCTTCCCCAATTAACCTACGAACTTTCTCCTCATATTACAAACGGGGAAACTGAGGTTCGGAGAGTGAGAGGGCTTGCTCAGGATCCCTTGACTTGGATTTTTTTTTTCCCGCTTTCGGACGGAGTCTCGCTCTCACCCAGGCTGGAAGGCAGTGGTGCTATCTGTAATTAGTGTTTAAAATTAACAAAAATGGTATCTATTCTAGCGCGTGCTGAGCGCTTTCTGTGAGCATTGAACCTTCCTCATTTACCCTAGGAACTATCTTTCTCCCCATATTACAGACGGGGAAACAGGTTCGGAGAGTGAGAGGACTTGCTTAGGATCCCCTGTCTTGGAATTTTTTTTTTTTTTTTGAGGCGGAGTCTCGCTCTGTCGCCCGGACTGGAGTGCAGTGGCCAGATCTCAGCTCACTGCAAGCTCTGCCTCCCGGGTTTATGCCATTCTCCTGCCTCAGCCTCCGGAGTAGCTGGGACTACAGGCGCCCGCC
>NC_045443.1:114879762-114932165 GCF_002776525.5 Piliocolobus tephrosceles
CGCGCCCGGCTCTTTTTTTTTTTTTTTTTTTGAGATGGAGTCTCGCTCTGTCGCCCAGGTTGGAGTGCAGTGGCGCTATCTCGGCTCACTACAACCTCTGCCTCCCGGTTTCAAGCGATTGTCCTGCCTCAGCCTCCCGAGTGGATGGGATTACAGGCGCGCGCTGCCACGCCCAGTTAGTTTTTGCATTTTTACTTTTTTTTTTTTTTTTTTTTTTTGGACGGAGTCTCACGAGCCCCCCAGGTTGGAGTGCAGTGGCCGCGATCTCGGCTCACTTCAACCTCCACCTCCCTGGTTCAAGCAATTCTCCTGCCTCAGCCTCCCTAGTAGCTGGGATTACAGGCGCCCGCCACCATGGCAGGCTAATTTTTGAATTTTTAGTAGAGACAGGGTTTCACCATGTTGGTCAGGCTGGTCTCGAACTCCTGACCTCAAATGATCCGCCCACCTCAGCCTCCCAAAGTGCTGGGATTACAGGCGTGAGCCACCACGCCCGGCCCCTTGTCTTGGACTCTATTTCAGATCTGCTTGACTTTTGCTTGTCGATAATCTTAACCATATGACGTAATAATAACAATATTCTTGAGTGAGTGCTATGGGAAGCCCTCTATGATAGTGTAGGGGAGTAATAATAATCCTCAAATCTGTGCCCTGATTTTAGGCTAATAGAGGGCAGGCAGAGAGCTCTCCTGTACTGGTTTCTTAATTGTTTCCAGCTCAACAGTCCTTCATATTTGGGGGAGCATAGTCTGACCTCCCACAATAGGTACCACAGTTATACCTATTCCACAGAAAAGGTAAAGTTCCTCCAGGTGGCAGTCACTGGTTCAAAGTCACAGAGACAAAAGTGCTAGAGCCTGGATTTGAGTCTTCAACACAGGAGCTATCACTCAGGATTGGGTGGATAGTCTCAGTATCTGAACATTAAAAAAAAACAAAAAACAACAAAAAACAAAAAACAGTTTAGTTCAGTGCCAAAGCTCTGTGTTGTGTGCCCTGGGGATACAGGGGTGAGAAAAATGGAGTCTTTGCTCCAAAACCTCAAAGTCCAATTACAGTTAGAAGGATCTGTTGTCAGTACATGGAGGCTTCAATGAAGTACTCCCGGCAACTTGAAAATCAAATGGATATGGGTTTTTTTTGTTTGTTTGTTTTTTGAGACAGAATCTCTCTCTATCGCCCAAGCTGGAGTGCAATGGCACGATCTCGGCTCCCTGCAACTTTGGCCTCCAGGGTTCAAGAGATTCTTCTGCCTCAGCCTCCCAAGTAGCTTACAGGTGCATGCCACCATGCCTGGCTAATTTTTGTATTTTTGTAGATACAGAGTTTCACCATGTTGGCAAGGCTGATCTTGAACTCCTGACCTCACTATCCACACGCCTCAGCCTCCCAAAGTGCTGGGATTACAGGTGTGAGCCACTGTGCCTCGCCTGGATGTGGGTTTACTTTGGGGAGATGGAAATGTTTTGGAACTAGATAGAGGTGGTGGTGGTGGTGGTTGCATAGCATTGGGAATGCCACTGAATGCCACTAAATGCCACTGAATTGTTCTCTTTAAAATGATTGAATTTTACCAGCATGGTGGCTTAAACCCGTAGTTCCAGTTACTCTGGAGGCTGAGGTGGGAGGATCACTTGAGCCTAGGAGTTCAAGGTTGCAGTGAACTATGACTACACCACTGCACTCCAGCCTGGGCAACAGAGCAAGACAAGACAAAGCCTCTGTGACTCCACTGTCTCCGGTTCTCCTCTCACCTCTGGGGCTGCACCTTCTCCATCTTCTTTGCAGCCACCCAGATGTTACATGTTGTGGTATCCTGGGCCTCAGTAAGCCCTCTTCTTTCACTGTCTTGCCTCTGTCCACAACTCAAATGACGATCCAAATCCAATTGAAATATCCACATTTCTCTCTTCTGCCCCACCCGCTCCTCTGGGATCTAGTCTGGCTTAGCCTGCTCACCTGCCATTCCCTTTAGGCCCTTCAAACTCAACTTATCCAGGAGGGAACTCATGATCTTTCTTCTCCACTTTACCTTGTCTTCTCTTAGTAGTTCCTGCCTTAGGAAGGGCTACTCATCCATCCACTCCTGTAAAACATGAACTTGTCACCATCCTTGCTACCTCTGTCTCCCTCACCATCCATAACCAAATGCCCAATAGAGGTTAATTTCTGTAAGCCTCAGTTTCCTAATCTATAAAATGGGGATAACAATCAATCTTCCTATTAAATAAGACATATACATCAGTTAGTATTGCTGTGTAACAAATAAACCCAAATTTAGTGACTGCTCTGTTTTTGGCAGTGTGGGTACAAAGGTGAACAGGGTAAAGTCACAAATGCCCTGGTCACAAAGCTGAGATATTAGCGTAGGTAACAGCGGATACTGCTAATACTATCAGGATTCATCAATGCTATCCTTAGGCATTGATAAGCACTGGGAAGAAAGAGATAAAACAGAGGAAGAATATGGATAATGTGTACAGTGGCAGTCTCCTTTTTCTTTTCTTTCTTTCTTTCTTCTTTCTCTCATTCTTCTTTCTTTTCCTTCTTTCTTTCCTTTCTTTCTTTTTTCTTCTTTCCTTTCTTTCATCTTTCTTTTTCTTTCTCTCTCTCTTTCTTTTTTCTTTTCTTTTTCTTTTTCTTTTTTTTTTTTGAGACAGAGTTTTTCTCTTGTCACCCAGGCTGCAGTGAAGTGGCATGATCTCTGCTCACTGCAACCTCCACCTCTCGGGTTCAAGTGATTCTCCTGCTTCAGCCTCCCAAGTAGCTGGAATTACAGACATGTGCCACCATACCCAGTTAATTTTATGTTTTTAGTAGAGATGGGGTTTCACCATGTTGGCCAGGCTGGTCTGGAATTCCTGACCTCAGGTGATCCACCCACTTCGGCTTCCCAGAATGCTGGGATTACAGACGTAAACCAACACGCCTGGCCTTCTCTCTTTCTTTCTTCTTTCCTTTCTTTCTTTCTCTTTCTTTTCTTCTTTTCTTTTCTTTTCTTTCTTTCTTTCTTTCTTTCTTTCTTTCTTTCTTTCTTTCTTTCTTTCTTCCTTTCTTTCTCTTTCTTTCTTTCCTTCCTTCCTTCTTTTCTCTTTTCTTTCTTCTTTCTTTCTTTCTCTCTTCTTTGTTTCTTTCTTCTTTCTTTCCTTTTTTTTTTTGAGATGGAGTTTCACTCTTGTTGCCTGGGCTGGAGTTCAATGGACGGATCTTGGCTCACCGCAACCTCTGCCTCCCAGGTTCAAGTGATTCTCCTGCCTCAGCCTCCCGAGTAGCTGGGATTACAGGCATGCACCACCACAACTGGCTAATTTTGGGTTTTTAGTAGAGATGGGGTTTCTCCATGTTGGTCAGGCTGATCTCGAATTCCAGACCTCAGGTGATCCGCCCGCCTTGGCCTCCCAAAGTGCTGGGATTATAGGCATGAGTCACCATGCCCGGCCTCTTTTTTTTCTCTTTTTTTTTTTTTTTTTTTTGAGAGAGGGTTTCAGTCTGTCATCCAGGTTGGAGTACAGTGGCGTCATCTCGGCTCACTGCAACCTCTGCCTCCTGGGTTCAAGGCAGCCTCCCACCTTAGGCTCCTGAGTAGCTGGAACTACTGGCGCACACCACCACACCTGGCTGATTTTTGCAATTATTTTTGTAGAGACAGGGTTTCACCTTGTTGTCCAGGCTGGTCTCCAACTCCTGAACTCCCACCTCGGCCTCCCAAAGTGCTGGAATTACGGGTGTGAGCCACGGCACCCAGCCTTCTTTTTCTTTCTTTGTAACTTCAATTGTTTTCCTTGATTTATATTTGCAGTTTGAAATAGAAGTTTGGCACAAACACACACTCATGGCAGTCTGGGGAGAGAGGGCTAGGGACAAGATCACTTGGCAGCAGGGCTGGTACCCCAGATGCTTAGGATGGCAGGAGGGGGAACCCAAACCCTCACCCAGCCCCTCCCACCTTGGGGTCCATGAAATGTTTAGCAGTGGAAAAGGAAGGATGGGATATTGGTGAGAGTGTCCAGAGCCCGACGGGATTGTATAAAGAATGGCACACACACAAAAGATTTATGTACCTATCAAAGGGACAGAAGATATAATTACAAACACAAAATTTCTCAAGGAAATTCTCCAAGAAAGGAAGAAGGGAATGAGTCTCTTTCCTTTTCGACATAGGGAAAACTGTGTTTTTAAATTTCCCCTAGGATACCCTTTTGCTGAACTGGCCTCATGCCCTGATTATATACAGCTGGTCCCCCCAACCCTAGTTGAACCTAATTGGGGTCCACTTGCCCTGCACAGCAAAGCCAAACACTGACATTGGGATTGTAGCGAGGGAAAGTGAGGCATTTATTGCAGGACCCCAATCAAGGAGAATTGGGCAGCTCGTGGTTTAAGACCCACACTCCCTGATGGCTTACGGGGAGTTTGTTTTTTTTTGAGACAGAGTCTTGCACTGTTGCTCAGGCTGGAGTGTAATGGTGCTATCTCAGCTCACTGCAACAACCTCTGCCTCCTGGTGGTTCAAGCAATTCTCCTGCTTCTCAGCCTCCTGAGTAGCTGGGATTACAGGCATGCGCCACCACACCCAGCTAATTTTTGTATTTTTAGTAGACACGGAGTTTCACCACGTTGGCCAGGCTGGTCTTGAACTCCTGAGCTCAGGTGATCCACCTGCCTCGGCCTCCCAAAGTGCTGGAATTACAGGAGTGAGCCACTGCGCCTGGCCACAAGTAAGAGTTTTTAAAGGCAAGGAGGCAGAGTTACAGGGAAAGCCATAAATCAATTACATGCAGGCTATCCATTGGTTTGACCTAAAAAGGCGGGACATCTGGAAACAGAGGCCCACAGGTCATAGGTGGATTCAAAGTGTTTTTTTTTTTTTTGAAATGGAGCCTCACTTTGTCACCAGGCTGGAGTGCAGTGGCACGCTTTGAGCTCACTGCAACCTCTGCCTCCTGGGTTCAAGAGATTCTCCTGCCTCAGTCTCCCAAGTAGGTGGGACTACAGGCTCAAGCCACCACACCCAGCTAATTTTTTGTAGTTTTAGTAGAGATGGGTTTTCACCATGTTGTTCAGGATGGTCTCGATCTCTTGACCTTGTGAGCCGCCTGCCTCGGCCTCCCAAAGTGCTGGGATTACAGATGTGAGCCACTACGCCTGGCCCTGGATTCAAAGATTTTTTGAGTTGTGATTGGTTAAGGAGGCGAAGCTTTGTCTAAAAAATTGAGATTAGCAGTAAAGAATGTTAGCTCTGTCTGGTGCCGTGATCTCCTTTAGACCTCACAGGAAGAAATTTAGAACAAAAAACAGTGGTCAGAGTTCAGTCCTCTGTTTCTCTTTATATGAGGTCTATGGCCAGTGGGTCTGTTTGGTGGGGGTCCGGGATCCTGAAAAACAACCCACAGACATATGTTAAGACATTATCCTTAGTTTCTGTAAGTGAACCAGACATCCCATGATTCTAACTTTCTTGCTGGTGTTTTGAGCTACTATTACCTTCTTGCTTATCAAGTCACTCATTTACTTCTCAGCGAGGTGCCTGGATTTACTAGCGAGGTGTCTGGAATTACTAGCGAGGTGCCTGGAATTTCCCTTGAAGGAACTCAAAATTTTTCTTCATTTTCATGCTTGGGGGACCTGCAAGCCCCTAAGAGGAGTTCCTGCTCCATCCCACAGTCCCTGCTAAAATCACCCTGCACAAACTCAAATCCTAGAATAAGCCCCTCTGGGATCCCTCCTCCCTGGTTTCCCAGTGGTCCTCCAGAGTGGACTCTCCTCTGCTGCCGCAAGGTAATACACTTATCTTTGTTGGGCTACAGATGGATTTCTGGTTATTTTTGGCTGGTGAGGTCAACACCCCTTTCCAATGAAATCTCCACAATCTAGCTGCAGATACCATTTCAACTCCCTTCAACACCATCCACACCTGTTTTGCCAAGATCCAAGCTCCCATTCTTTCTGTAATCTCAAGATGTTAATAAGTTTCCAAGCTCCATGGCAGCAGGGAGGTGAGTACTTTCAGTGGGTCTCTTCCGTGTGCATGTTCATAAATTTGTATGCCCATTCTCTCTTTCTCTCTCTTTTTGTTTTGGAGACAGGGTCTTTCTCTGTTGACCAGACTGGAGTGCAGTGGAGCAGTAATAGCTCACTGCAGCTTTGAACTCCTGGGATCAAGCCATCCTCCTGGCTCAGCCTCCCAAGTAACTGGGACCATACGTGTGTGCCACCATGCCTGCCTATTTTATTTTATTTTTTGAGATGGACTTTCACTCTTGTTGCCCAGGCTGGAGTTCAGTGGCGTGATCTTGGCTCACTGCAACCTCCACCTCCTGGTTTCAAGCAATTCTCCTGCCTCAGCCTCCTGAGTAGCTGGGATTACAGGCGTCTGCCACCAAGCCTATTTTTTTTTTTTTTTTTTGTATTTTTAGTAGAAACTACTATTTGTATTTTTAGTTTCACCGTGTTGGCCAGGCTATCTCGAACTCCTGACCTCAGGTGATCTGCCTGCTTCGGCCTCCCAAAGTGCTGATATTATCGGCGGGAGCCACCGCGTCTGGCCTATGCCTGACTATTCAAAAAAAATTTTATAGAGATGGGAGCTTGCAATGTTGCCCAGGCTGGTCTTGAATTCCTGGCCTCAAGCAATCCTCCTGCCTTGGCCTCCCAAAGGCCTTTTCTCTTATTAATCTGCCTTTTGTGAGTTGATTTTTCAGTGAAACTTCCGAGGGCAAAGGAGAAGTTTCCCTTATTTCCTACAGTGTTCCTTGCCTCATAATTAATACATGCATCCTTTCTTTTCTGGTCCACTTCCCTGCCCACCTGAGAGCCTTTGCTGATACAGGTCCTTTTCCCAGGCGTGCCTCCTCAGCCACACCTACTCATCTTTCAGATTTCTGCTCAAGTGCTCCTCTGTAGGAACACAAGTTCATGAATGCAGGCTAGGCAAGCTCCTTCTGCCTTGTGCCTTCACAGAACCCCATGCCTTTCATTCAGTATATACTCGCAAACTGTAGGAATGCACACACGGCCATGATTACCAGATTCACCCTCCCGCTGGGGCATATCTGGGTTTAGTGGAGCTTAGGCTGTTTGGAGGCCCTATTTGTTTTTTTTTTTTTTTTTTTTTGAGACGGAGTCTCGCTCAGTCGCCCAGGCTGGAGTGCAGTGGCGCGATCTCGGCTCACTGCAAGCTCCGCCTCCCAGGTTCACGCCATTCTCCTGTGGAGGCCCTGTTTTATTTTAAGACGGAGTCTTGCTCTGTTGCCCGGGCTAGACTGCAAGTCTCGCTCTGTAGCCCAGGCTGGAGTGCAATGGCGTGATCTTGGCTTACTGCAAACTCCGCCTCCCGGGTTTAAGCGATTCTCTCACCTCAGCCTCCCAAGTGGCTGGGACTATAGCACACATCACCACACCCAACTAATTTTTGTATTTTTGGTAGAGATGGTGTTTCACCATGTTGGCCAGACTGGTCTCAAACTCCTGATCTCAAGTGATGTGCCTGCCTCAGCCTCCCAAACTGCTGTGACTACAGGTGTGAGCCGCCACACCCAGCCTGGAGGCCCTGTTTTAGAAAAGAGATACACAGGGATGAATTCACAAGTACACAGGAGAGTATGTAGAATGAGAAAAGAAGTGGCCTTGGAAGGGAGGGGCTCTTTCCAAGGGAGTGGCCTTAAAGTTAAGCTTCATCATTTCCATTAAATCTCTTTCTACAATATAGCAACCAGCTGGACATGGTGACTCACGCCTGTAATGCTAGCGCTCTGAGAGGCTGAGGTGGGTGGATCACCTGAGGTGAGGAGTTCAAGGCCAACCTTGCCAACATGGTGAAACCCTGCCTCTACTAAAAACAAAACAAAACAAAAACAAAAACAAACAAACAAACAAAAATTAGCCGGGTGTGGTGGCACATGCCTGTAATCCCAGCTACTCGGGAGGCTGAGGCAGAGGAGAATTGCTTGAACCTGGGAGATGGATGCTGCAGTGAGTCAAGATCATGCCACTACATGCCAGCCTGGGCAACATATTGAGACTCTGTCTCAAAAAAAAAGAAAAGAAAAGAAAAGGCAACCTCAGCTGGGCAGGGTGGCTCATGCCTACAATCTCAGCACTTTGAGAGGCTAAGGTGGGAGGATCATCTGAGCCTAGGAGGTCGAGGCTGCAGTGAGCTATCATCACACCACTACAATCCAGCCTGGGTGATAGAGCGAGAGCTTGTCTCAAAAAAAAAAAAAAAAAAAAGGGCAACTTCTGTGAAAACATGACTTCTGTCCAGTTTTGCCAAAATAGTTATTGAACGTACACGGAGGACATCTCATGTTGTCCTACCGAGACACTTTCTGACCACCTAATCAGCCCCTTTATGTGCAGGGTTTGTTCCCCTACCCTCCTCATTGTCCACTCAGAGCCACCTTATTGCTGAAGACGTCCCTGTTTAAAAACAGTCACTTTTCCCTGTTTATTTCCTCCAAAATTACTTAATCATCACTAACATTCTTCTTCCTACCCCCTCCTCCTCCACTTCTTCCTCTTTCCTCCTCCTCCTCCTCTTCCCGTTCCCCTTCTCCTCCTCCTCCTCCTCCTCCTTCTCCTCCTCCTCCTTCTCCTCCTCCTCCTCCTCCTTCTCCTCCTCCTCCTTCTCCTCCTCCTCTTCCTCCTATTCCTTCTCCTCCTCCTCCTCCTCCTTCTTTCTTCTTCTAGCTTCCTCATGAACCAGGTTCAGTGGCTTACGCCTGTAATTCCAGCACTTTGGGAGGCCAAAATGAGGCCAAGATGGGCTGATTACTTGAGGTCAGGAGTTTGAGACCAGCCTGGACAACATGGTGAAACCCTGTCTTTACTAAAAATACAAAAATTAGGCAGGTGTTGTGGAAGGCACCTGTAGTCACAGCTACATGGGAGGCTGAGGCAGGAGAATTGCTTGAACCTGGGAGGTGGAAGTTGCAGTGAGCAGAGATCACACCATTGAACTCCAGCCTGGGCAATAGAGTGAGACTCTGTTTCAATAAATAAATAAATAAATAAATAAATAAATAAATAAATAAATAAAACTTTACTTATTGTCCCTGTCCTTCTTCTGTAATGTGAGTACTCTGGTTGATCCACCAGAGTCTGCCACATAATGGGTCCTCATTCTATTTCTATGGAACGAATGAATGAATCCTACAAGCGCATCAATTGAGCTGACTGTATTTTGTGTGTGGGGTGGACATGAATCATTGGGAGCCACAGGATGGGCTGTGTTAAGCTGTAAATGATCCCCAAACATGTCCAGGGTCTAATGCCCGAGAACTGTGAATATGTTACCTTATGTGGCAAAAGAGGGCTTTTCAGATGTGATTAAGTTAAGGAATCTTGAGACGAGGAGATGATCCTGGATTATCTGGGTGGGTCCAATGTCATCCCAAGGGTTCTCGTAAGAGGGAAGCAGGAGGGTCAGAGGCAGAGGACGACATGGAATAACAGAAGCAGAGGTCGGAGTGATGCTGGGCTGTGAGCCAAGGAATGTGGGAGGCTTCCAGAACCTGGAAAATGCAAGGAAATGAATTCTCCTCTAGAACAGTAGTAACAGTCAACGAATACAGATTTAATTCACATTTTGTATTAGCTTTCCTTTTTCTTTTCTTTTCTTCTTCTTTTTTTTTTTTTTTTTTGAGGAGTTTCTCTCTTGTTGCCCAGGCTGGAGTGGTGCAGTGACATGGATCTCTGATCACTGCAACTTCCACCTCCCAAGTTCAAGCAATTCTCCTGCCTCAGCCTCCCGAATACCTGGGATTACAGGTGCCCACCACCACGCCTAGCTAATTGTTTGTATTTTTAGTAGAGACAGGGTTTCACCGTGTTGGCCAGGCTGGTCTCGAACTTCTGATCTCGGGTGATCCAACTGCCTCTGCCTCCCAATGTGCTGAGACTTCAGGCGTGAGTCACCATGTCCTGCCTTAGCTTTCCTTTTTCTTTTTTTTTTGAGACAGAGTCTCTCTCTGTCGCCCAGGCTGGAGTGTGGTGGCACAATCTTGGCTCACTGCAACCTCCACCTCTCAGGTTCAAGCAGTTCTCCTGCCTCAGCCTCCCAGGTAGCTGGGACTACAGGCGCCTGCCCCCATGCCCGGCTAATTTTTGTATTTTTAGTACAGACGGGGTTTCACCATATTGGCCAGGCTGGTCTTGAACTCCTGACCTTAGGTGATCCACCTGCCTCTACCTCCCAATGTGCTGGGATTTCAGGCATGAGCCACTGTGCCTGGCCAGCTTTCCTTTCTCTTTCTTTCTTTTTTCTTTTCTTTTTTTTTTTTTTTTGAGATAGGGTCTCACTCTTTTTTCCAGGCCAGAGTGCAGTGGTGTAATCACGGCTCACTGCAGCCTCAGCCTTCTAGGCCCAAGGGATCCTCCTGCCTCAGCCTCCCAAGTAGCTGGAACTATAGGCATGAGCCACCATGCCTAGCTAATATACTAGCTTTTTTCAGTCACTCTAACAAACTACTACAATCTAGTAGTTTCAAACCATGCAATGTTATTATTTTATAGTTCTGCATGTCAGAAGTCCCCAGTGACTCTTTTAGGGCTAAAATCGAAGTGTTTGGCAGAGTTGTGTTCCCACTGGAAGCTCTAGATGGACATCTGTTGTCTTTTCAGCTTGTGAAGGCCACTCACATTCCCTCGCTCACAGCTACCTCCCTCCAACTTCTACAGCAATGATGCAGTATGCCAGGGAGATTTTGTGGCTGTTTGTTACTCAGCATTAGTGTGGCAAGAGCTGACTGGTACAAAGAGGCAGACAGGACATACGCACAGATACGTACACAGACAACTATTGCCAAGCAACACTTCCTGGGTGCAAAGTGATTGGCATAGACAAGCAGCATAGACAGAGGCTACAGGCAGGCACCCACAAAGGGGCTGTTTGAATTAAACCCTCAGCAGTAGAAATGGTATCAACAGAAATAAGAGAGGAAGGTGGGTTTCCAGGTAGTGGGGACTGGCAGAGGCAAAGGCCCCGTGGGAAGGAAAAGAAAAGCTGTGTTTAGAACCACTGGGGTGAATCAGCCCAGAAAGGTAGACTTGGGTGGAGCTGAGGAAGAAAGGGAAGCCAAAAAGGGCCACTTGTGGTCACCCAAGCACTGACTGTTGGCCAGAGGGGCTAGCCCTTCCTCCTCTGATCCCTAGTGGCACCGAGTGACTTTGAGCAAAAGCATGACGGGATGAAAGAGATGCTTTAGGAAGGGCAACCTGGGGGCAGTGTGTGCTTTCCAAGGAAGGCAATGCCACCAGCCTGGAGGGAAACGGAACAGGTGTCTCTCTCTTCGTAGACTGTCCCGGGAGCGTTCTGCTAATAACAGTGTTTCCATTAGAGGCTCTTTTGGAAACATTCAAGACTAAATGAATTCAGTGACTCACTGCATCATGTTTAATTAATGCCACAGATACTACACTTTTAGTTTATTGCATGCCTCTGAGGCTTTCTCAAACTTGTTTTTTTATTTTGAGATGGAGCCTCGCTCTGTCGCCCAGGCTGGAGTGCAGTGGCGAGACGTTGGCAACCTCCACCTCCTGGGCTCAAGCCATTCTCCTGCCTCAGCCTCCTAAATAGCTGGGACTGCAGGCACACACCACCATGCCCAGCTAATTTTTGTATTTTTAGTAGAGACAAGTTTTCACCATGTTGGCCAGGCTGGTCTCAAACTCCTGACCTTGAGTGATCCACCTGCCTTAGCCTCCCAAAGTGCTGGGATTACAAGTGTGAGCCACCGCGCCCGGCCGGCTTTCTCGAACTTAATCGTTGCTTTATTCAGTAGTTCGTTTCTTGATGAGAAAAGGAATTGAAGGAGAGAGGAGGAGAGTGGAAAACATCACCCCTGAATATCTTAAAATTCTTGGTCACAGTAAATTAGCAAGGGACCAAGAGAGTGAGTCTTCCCATGTTAACTCCGGGTTTCAGCAGAGAAAACCTAGATGCATGAAGGCCAGGAGATCACTCACCTCTGTGCCCCCATTCCTGAGTCTAGTAATACAAAGAAATTTGACGGTTTGTGTGTTTTTGTTTTTTTAAATCACTTTACCTGGCTGGGCAAGGTAGCTCACACCTATAATCCCAGCACTTTGGGAGGCTGAGGCGGACGGATCACTTGAGGTCAGGAGTTTAAGATCAGCCTGGCCAACATGGCAAAAACCTATCTCTACTAAAAATATAAAAATTAGCCAGGTGTGGTGGCGTGCATCTGTAACCCCAGCTACTCAGGAGGCTGAGGCAGGAGAATCGCTTGAAACCCAGGAGACGGAGATTGCAGTGATCCAAGATTGTGCCACTGCACTCCTACCTGGGTGACAGAGCGAGACTCCATCTCAAATAAAAATAAAAATAGAAATAAATAAATAAATATAAGTAAATAATCACTTTACTAATTACTCAGGTCTCAACTCTTCTGCTGTTTGATTAACGTAACCTCATTTTCCTCTAGAGGCCATCACTAAAGTGATTTCCTTTTAGTGATGTGTATAAAACTCTATATTGATTCACCTGGTTGTAAAGACTTTGCCTGTTTTTGATTTCCTGGCAATCCTGTGGAGGGGAGAACAAACAAATAAACACATTTTGACTCTGTAATGGACTGTGAAGCCCATATTCTATGTTTTTTGTAGTGACTCAAAAATATTTGTATTTTCCCTCCCCCACCACTTGTCTCCCACCTGCTTCTCTTTCTGATTTGTACTTGGGAAGGTTCTGTTTTGGTGTAGACTCGGGTTTTTTACGTGGTTGCCAGGAAACAAGCCTTTTGGTTGGGATGCATATAATGTTAAATTGTCCCCAGCTGCCTCTGGGGCAGAGCGTGTTGAAACTCCAGTGTGTACATAAGTCACACGGAGATCTGGTTAGACATGAGGATGTCCAAGCCTTTCCCTGGACAGGTCAGGGAGATGACCAGGCACTGGTTTTTTTTTTTTTTTTTTTTTTTTGAGAAAGAGTCTCACTCCGTCACCCAGGCTGGAGTGCAGTGGCATGATCTTGGCTCATCACAACCTCCACCTCCCAGGTTCAAGTGACTCTCCTTCCTCAGCCTCCCGAGTAGCTGGGACTTCAGGCACACACCACCATGCCCGGCTAATTTTTGTATTTTTAATACAGACAGGGTTTCACTGTGTTGGCCAGGCTGGTCTCGAACTCCTGACCTCGTGATCTGCCCACCTCGGCCTCCCAAAGTGTTGGGATTACAGGCGTGAGCCACCATGCCTGGCAGCACTGGCTTTAAAAAAGAAAGATCCCTGTAACTGCAGGTGGTCCGAGAAGGCCTGAGAAATTCAGTGCCTAATTACCAAATAACTTCAAGATGGGCTGTCGGAACTTCTAGAAGACACAAAAGCTGAGAAGACTGGGAGGCACCAGAGCTGGGGCCTTATTTTAGCTACCTATTCTACTCCATTCCATTCCATCCTGTCTTGCCCTTGCATATTGCAGATATTAACCCATTTAACCCTATCATAAACCAATGGCGTAGAAACAATCATAACCTATTTCACAGTGAAGAAATGAAAGTATAGAAAGGATGGGTAACTTACCCAAAATTGCACAGTTATAAAGTGGAGGAGCTGGAATTTGAACCAAAATAGTCTGGGTGTCTTAGTGACAGCATGGGGTGGTGGATAGGAATGCAGATTCTTGGGTTGCACAGTTTGGGTTCAAATCTCACCTCTAACATTAACATGCTGTGTTGGCCTTGCATAAACTGTCTGATCCCCTTGCACGTCAGTTACCCAAGCTTTAAATTGGAGGAGAGTAAATGGTAACATTTCAAAGCATTCTTGTCAAGACTAGCTTTTCTTTTTTCTTTTTTTTTTGCTTGACCCTCACTCTGTCGCCCAGGCTGGCGTGCAGTGGCACAATCATGACTCATTGCAGGCTTGACCTCGCAGGCTCAAGCAATTCTCCCACCTCAGCCTTCCAAGTAACTGGGACTACAGCTACACCTGGCATTGCAGGTGCACACCACTACACCCAGGTTTTTTTTTTTTTTGAGACCAATTCTCACTCTGTCACACAGGCTGGAGTGCAGTCGTGTGATCTCGGCTCACACTGCAACCTCCGCTTCCTGGGTTCAAGTGATTCTCCTGCCTCAGCCTCCTGAGTAGTTGGGGTTACAGGTGCATGCCACCACACCCAGCTGACTTTTGTATTTTTAGTAGAGATGGGGTTTCACCATGTTGGCCAGGCTCAACTCCTGACCTCAGGTGATCCACCCGCATTGGCCTCCCAAAGTGCTGGGATTACATGCATGAGCTGCTGTGCCCGGCTGTATTTTTGTATTTTTTGTAGAGACAGGGTCTCACTATTTTACCTAGGCTGGCTTGAACTCCCAGACTCAAGCAATCCTCCCACTTCAGCCTCCCAAAGTGTTAGGATTATAGGCATGAGCCACTGTGCCTGCCAGGACTGGCTTTCAATAACTGTTTGCTCTTTTTAAAATTGGCTAACACATTGTTGTAGGACAGTAAGTAGGGCATGGAGTTCCTTGCCTCCTGCTCTGTCTCTGATCTTCATCCCATACTTGAACTTAGGCATGAGGCTCAGGGATGGGGTGGAGGAGTCAGGAGTGATGTATGTGTGCAGGTAGGGTGGGCAATGAGTTGAGTAAGCTACTTGATAATTAAAAAAAAGCTGAATGTCGGCTGGGCACAGGGGCTCATGCCTATAATCCCAGCACTTTGGGAGGGCGAGGTGGGTCGATCACCTGAGGTCAGGAATTCGAGACCAGCCTGGCCAACATGGTGAAACCCCGTCTCTACTAAAAATACAAAAAAATTAGCCAGGTGTCGTGGCAGATGCCTGTAATCCCAGATACTTGTGAGGCTGAGTCAGGAGAATCGTTTGAAACTGGGATGGATGTTGTAGTGAGTTGAAATTGTGCCATGCACTCCAGCCTGAGCGACGGCGATGGAGCGAGAGTCTGGCTAAAAAAAAAAAAGCTGAAATGTCTAGTCACGGCATCCAAATGGCCATGTCTGGAAGGGCATGATGAAGCCTCATCCCCCTGCATCAAACCCAACCACCAGTTTATTCCTTTATGGTCACTCACAAATCTGTCAGGCATTTGACATCAGCGCTTCTTCATCTGTTCTTTTTTTTTTTTTTTTTTCCCGAGACGGAGTTTCTCTCTTGTTGCCCAGGCTGGAGTGCAATGCTGTGGTCTCGACTCACCGCATCCTCCGCCTTCCAGGTTCAAATGATTCTCCCACCTCTCAGTGTCCTGAGTTGCTGGAACTACAGGTGTGCACCACCACGTCCGGCTAATTTTTGTATTCTTAATAGAGACAGGGTTTCGCCATGTTGGCCAGGCTGGTCTCAAACTCCTGACCTCAGGTGATCTGCCTGCCTCAGCCTCCCAAAGTGCTGAGATTACAGGCTTGAGCCACCGCGTCCAGCCTCTTCATCTATTCTTTTACTGCTTTTGAGGTCTCTTTTGGAACTGGGCCTGAAACTAGCCAGGAATTAGGGTTTAGGGTCCTCAGGGAGGACGGCCCTAAATGGAAGACGGCTGAGGGTCCAGGTCCACCTGTTTCTCTGGGGTCCTGGCTACGGAGCAGCTGTGCTGGAGGAAAGGGGGTGTTGGGAAGGAGGGCAGAGAGGATGCTCAGCTGCGCCACCCAGATCTGCTTCCGGAATCAGGAACGAGTCCGCTGGCTGCTGGTAGCACCCTCAGCCTTCAGCCCCTTGGGTGTGGCTTCTGCTGGTGAGAGTTGCCTGACTCAAGATGGACTCATGTAGGGGTCTAAAATCCCGCCTTCCAGTCCCAAATCGGGACACCTCTGAAAGGTCACCTTTAGAATGCCCTGCAGGGCCAGCTGAAGCTTCTGTTGAGATTTATGGCAGCTCAGCTTTGCCTCTGACCAGAGGGGCCTCCTCCCCTCTCCTCCTCTCCCCCTGCCCTTCCCTTCTGCCTCCTCCTTTCCCTCCCTTCTCTCTTCTTCCCTTAGCTTTCTTCTCCCCTCCCCCTTTTCCTCTCTTTTTTCTTTCCCTCCTCTCTGCTCCCTCTCCTCCTCTTTTCTCTCCCTCTCCTCCCCTCCTCTACCCTCCCTCCTCTTCCCTTTGTTTCCCTCCCTCCCCTCCCCCTCCTGCTCCTTCCCTGGTCTGTCTTCTCCTCCTCCCCTGTCCCTTCTCCTCCCCTCTCCCCTTCCCCCCTCCCCCTCCTCCCCAAGAGCACTCCGTTGTCAGCATCCTGACAACTCCATCTCAGAGCACGCTTCTGGGGTACCCAACCCAGGACCCCAGGCCAAGGTGTGAGAAACTCCAAGCAAATCCAACAGAAGACAGCAGCCAGCCAAGTTGAATCCACTTTTTAATATTGTAACCATAATGCAAACAAGCATAATAGGCTTTTGTTGAATCCCATAAAATTGGAAGATGAGAACTATACAGAAGAAAAGCATGCGACGAACACAGCCTGGACAACCTCGCAAAGAGCGTGGGGTGGGCGTCAGGCCTTCAAGGAAGGTGCTGGAGCACAGGGACACTTGGCAGAGATTAGCAGCATCGAGAGCTCAGAGGTAGGGGGAAAGGCCGAGTTTCTGACAGCGTGTGTGTGTGTGTGTGTGTCTGTGTGTGTTGAGATGTGACCAGGTCTGCCCATCTCCCCAGTTTCCCAAGCCCGGAATGGACACTGTGATGTGAGGTGCCCGGCACCGCTCTTTGGGCCTTCTGGAAAACCACTGCTGAGCCAGGAGTGTGAGTCTTAACAATCACAACGAGAACACAACAATGAAAACAGTGGCGGCAGAGCACAGGACGTGGGAGGGAACTGAGACTGAGTTCAAGAGCACTGGATCTCAGTGGGTCTTAGTCAGAACCAACACCAAGGACATAGTGTCTTCTCAAAATGGGCTGTCATCCTCTGTTCTGGCTTAAGAGGGCTTTTTTTTTTTTCATAGGGTCTCATTCTGTCAGCAAGCTGGAGTGCAGTGGCGCCATCTCGGCTCACTGTAGCCTCCGCCTCCCGGGTTCAAGTAATTCTCCTGCCTCAGCCTCCCGAGTAGCTGGGATTACAGATGCCCGCCACCACGCCGGGTGATTTTTGTATTTTTAGTAGAGACGGGGATTTGCCATGTTAGCCAGGTTGGTCTCTAATTCCCGGCTTCAAGTGATCTGCCAGCCTCGGCCTCCCAAAGTGCAGGGATGACAGGCATGAGCCACCACACCCGGCCTGGGAGGGGTTTTTGAAAGCATACTGCCTCCCCATGCCCCCTCCCCCACATATCCTCAAATCCCACTTTGGCAGGAGATAACGGAAATAACCACTGGGCCAGGCAAAGTTTCTGCTGCTTGCTCCAGGAAATCTGTATTGAGAAGTCCTGGGGTAGCCAGCAGAGATTCTCTTGACCCTGAAGTCCCAGAGAGGGGTGTTGCCCCCGGGGACGCTGGGCAATGTCTGATGACATATCTGATTGTTACCATTGGCAGGACACTGCTACAGGTGTCTAGTGGAGGGAGGCCAGGAATGTTGCTCAGCTTCCTACGGTGCCCAAGACGGCCCCCACAATAAAGAATGATCCAGCCCCAAATGCCAATAGTGCTGAGGTTGACAGACCCCGCGCAAGAGGCTCCTAGAACTTAGAGTCAGATCTGGGCACTTCGATGTCCTGGAGTCATTTTCTAAAAGACTACAGGAAGCAGTGCATGGAGGCAGATTTGTTCCTGCCTGCCAGGGCCATCTTGTTAATAACGGACTGTGTTTGGGACCAGACACGCATAAACTCACTTGACCAGAACTGTTCGGATATTCCAGAACAAAACAAACTCATAGAAACATACTAAGGCATATTGACACCTGACCACCTCCCTCTCACGTGGCTTTGATAAGTATTAATAGGAAACAGACTCGCAACAGATACTGCTTTCCATGGGTGAAAGTGTACCTGGGTCCTTACATTTGGAGAAGGCAGCTTTTCTTTTGGGGTTCTTTTGCCACAAGGCAGGGACTGGCAATGGGCCAAGGATAGGGGGTGTGAGATAAAGGGCAGAGGCCAGGCCAGGTTGGCTTCCAAAGGTGAAATCCCTGTTCATGGGAACATCTGGGTTAACTCCCTGGGAGGCAGGCCCCTTCCCTCAGACCCTCAGACCCTCAGACCTGTGTTTCCTCAATCTCAGCGCCTGGTCTTTCATTTTGATTTTTTTTTTTAGAGACATGGTCTCTGTCACCCAGGCTGGAGTGCAGTGACGCGATCCTAGCTCACTGTCGCCTCGAACTCCTGGGATCCAGTGATCCTCCTGCCTCAGCCTCCCAAGTAGCTGGGACCACAGAAGCATGCCACCATGCCCAGCTAATTTTATTTTATATTTTGTAGAGACGAGATTTTACTACATTGCCCAAGCTGGTTTCAAACTCCTGGCCTCAAGTAATCCTCCCACCTCAGTCTCCCAAAGTGCTATCACAGGCGTGAACCACCATGCCTGGCCTACTTTTTGAGCCAAAGAGGACATTTGGATGCAGGAGACTTTATGAAGTTTGGAGACAGCCAGAGAGTATGAATGGGTTATAAAGGAAGACTAGTTAGTGTTTCTCTCTCCTGGTTGCTTCCTGGCAGTCTCATACTACCTTCCTGATACAGACAGAAGGCTTTGAGGACATGGTGGCCATAGCGGTACGCTGGGTATCTGGGGCAGCGGGTAGGGAAATATACAAGGAAACATGGCTGGCTTAAAACACAGACTAGAAGTCCATGGATTTCCTAATGGCATGAATGAAATGGCTGCATGGGGCGCTGGTGCTATAGGAGGGCAGGGGCTCAGGCATCTGGGCTGCCCATCCTGTCGGAGCCATTTGTCCCATGAGCTAGGTCAGGACAACTCTCACTTGTTTTGAGCTTAGGGTAAAACCTGACCTCTTTCAAAGTCCAGAGCAGGCAGCTGCTGAAAGCGTGTTTGGTCAGAAGATTCCGTGTTACTAACCGATGTCTGCTGGCTGGGGCTCAGTTCTCCCTCCGGGCATCTGGGCGTGGCTGGACTGGGGAAGGATTCCCCCTGTCGACTCCAGAGAAGCTATCACATCAGCTCTGAAAACTTTTGCCTGACCCTGCTCTTTGGAGACCTCTCTCTCAGCTAGGGGTAAGATGTTTTGTTTTATTTTATTTTATTTTGAGATGGAGTCTTGCTCTGTCACCCAGGCTGGAGTGCAGTGGTACAATCTTGGCTTACTGCAGCCTCCACCTCCCCAGCTCAAGTGATCCTCCTGCCTCAGCCTTCCAGGTAGCTGAGACTACAGGCGCGTGCTACCATGCCCGGCTAATTTTTGTATTTTCTTAGTAGAGTCAGGGTTTCTACTAACTGACTGACTGGTCTCCAACTCCTGACCTCAACTGATACACCCACCTTGGCCTCCCAAAGTGCTGGGATTACAGACATAAGCTACCGTGCCCAGCCTGCAAGATGTTTTAATTTCTCCTTTGTTCTCACCCTCTACAGCAGATGGGGCGCCAGGTACGCTGATTCAGTTCCTGGAGTCTCTTTATCACTACATCTGCCTCTTCCCTCACTCAAGCCTTGGTTGCAGCAATAACACCCCAACAGCTCAATGGGCCATGCTCTATACTGTGATCAGAACTTTCTTTTCCAAGCATAACTCAAATCGCCATAATGTCCCCTTTTAAAAAAACCACTCTTAGGGACTCCCTGTTGCCTTCTGAATAAAGTCTAAATTTCTTGTCATACACACCTCCCTCCATGGTCTGGTGCCAGCCTACCTTTTCTCACCCTCCTCAGCCTTCCAAAGCCAGCCCCAATTTATCTTCCATGCTCCCTGTCCGTGCCTTTCCTCTTTTCTCAATTCCTGGCCAACTCTTACCTTCCAGAAGCTACCAGTAAAATCCCACCCATTTCTCAAACCTCAGAAATTTATGTCAGTTCCAAGACCGGTGTCTCGCTCCATCAGATTATAACCTTTGGCCGGGCGTGGTGGTGGCTCATTCCTGTAATCCCAGCACTTTGGGAGGCTGAGGTGCGTGGATCATTTGAGGTCAGGAATTCAAGACCAGCATGACCAACATGGTGAAACCCTGACTCTCCTAAAAATACAAAAATTAGCTGGGCATGGTAGCAGGCACCTGTAGTCCCAGCTACTCAGGAGGCCGAGGCAGGAGAATCGCTTGAACTGGGGGAGGCAGAGGATGCAGTGAGCTGAGATTGCACCACTGTAGTCCAGCCTGGGTGACAGAGCTTTTCTTGTCTAGAAAAAAGAAAAAAAAGATTCTAACCTTCTGCATGAGAGGAACTGTGTTTTCCTTATCTCTGCATACTCTCTGGTGCCTTCCACACACTGGATAAGCAAGACATGTTGTAAGTTAAGTGAAAAATTAAAATGCAGTAAGTTTTGAACCAGGTACTGTAACTGGGCATTTCGTGGGCATTGTCTCATTCAATCCACCTTGTTATACAGGTGGGTAGATAGACTCTAAAAGGTCAAGTGAGCCGCCCACAGCCATCTGCACCAACAGGGGCAGAATTAGGATTTGCACTCAGGTCGGCTCCCAAAATTCCATTTTGATGGTTCTGAAGCATCCCCGGGCAAAAGAAAGCCACCTGGCTGTCTCACTCCAGGGAAACCAAAGGAAGCTCTCTCTCCTCCCAAGGAGTTTAACTGTCATCTCTCTGCTGTTTCACAACACAAGGTGCGGGAACTGGATTCATAGTGATGGCAGGTGAGCATGATCCAGCGGCGTTCCTATTTCAGGAGACGTCTCATCCCTCTTGGCCAAACTCACTTCTGTGAAATGGGGCTGGAGCTGCTACAGGCCAATTCAGGGGGAAGAGGGAAATAAACCGGCCATAACCTGAACAACCCCCAAATACCCTGTCAACCCTATTTTGCCCACCCATTGGTTAATTCTATTTTGCACTTACGGTTGGCTACAAGGCCTGGATGAAAAGCTACCACAAGAGGGCAGTATTTCCCCATCCTGGATCTGAGCTAAACTCTAAATCTGGACTCCACTCTGGTTCTTGATAGGTTACTCAACAGAGAGAGGCTTTTGGTATCAGGAATTCTGGCAAACGAAAGAAACACACCAGATCGCCCTCCTGCCTTCTGGCCTGGAGTTGTGAAGCAGCTTGTGTTGGGGATTGAAAGGTGTTTACTTACAAAAAAAGTCTTTCTGGAGAAGAAGGATGAATCCTGGTTATATAATCATTTCTTTGGACTCCTTGACAAAATGAGACAATGTTTCCATCTGTCTGCTACTAAAAGGGCAGGGACATGCAGAAAGGAGGTGTCTGGCACATCCTAAGCTCTTCTAAGTATTTATTCCCTGATGGAAAAGCATTCCTGCATAAAGCTTGACTGGGAGTGGGAAGCACTGATCAATTTCTCTTTGATGGGGATTGGACACAGCAGTTTCCTTCCCTGGGGAACTGGGGAGGCGTCTCCAAAGGTATAAAGGATTGGAAAGAAAGCCTTCCGGAGAAAAGCTACTAGGAGCTGGAATTGGGTTTGCAGGAAAGGAGTTTAGAATGGGCTTCCCTTCAGAATAGAAGGGGAATCTAAATGCATCAAATTCTGGGAATGCTCCTTTCATTGGGAGATAGCCCCCTTAATCAATTTCCCACTCCTCTCCCCATGCCCTGAACACTTTCTAACTAGAAGAATTACGGGGCTTCCAAATGTTTCAGGTACATGGGCGTGGACTCTTTTTTTTTTTTTTTTGAGACGGAGTCACGCTCTGTCGCCCAGGCTAGAGCGCAGTAGCCGGATCTCAGCTCACTGCAAGCTCCACCTCCCAGGTTTACGCCATTCTCCTGCCTCAGCCTCCGGAGTAGCTGGGACTACAGGCGCCCGCCACCTTGCCTGGCTAGTTTTTTGTATTTTTTTAGTAGAGACGGGGTTTTACCGTGTTAGCCAGGATGGTCTCGATCTCCTGACCTCGTGATCCGCCCATCTCAGCCTCCCAAAGTGCCGGGATTACAGGCTTGAGCCATCGCGCCTGGTTGGGCGTGGACCCTTAATTATGGACATGTGTGGGATTAATATGGGCCAGGGACATGTTTCTTGGCATCGAGGGTCTTCAATGAAAGCAGTGGCGATCTAAGATCGACACACTTGTGTAGGGAAGGGGATGGGGAAAGAGTGTGTGATGCTAAGTGTTCTTTACATCTGTGGAAGACTGAGCAGGGGAAATTGTGATTAAAGGAAGGCAGGGGAGATGATAGCTGGCACGAAGTCAAGCTCCACGTGGCAGTAACGGGACACTGGTGGGGGCTGCCAGGGATGGCAGAGCAAGGTGAGATATAGATTGCCTTTTCACTTTAACAGTCTCCGGGCCTGGGTCCTTTGGGGTCTTGGTGTCCTCATTGTAAAGCCCTTTCAAAGAGGGCCAGTGCACTTCCTCTT
The DNA here is from genome assembly GCF_002776525.5 of Piliocolobus tephrosceles. NCBI lineage: Eukaryota > Metazoa > Chordata > Mammalia > Primates > Cercopithecidae > Piliocolobus > Piliocolobus tephrosceles. Next base: position 114,902,112 of record NC_045443.1, read on the forward strand.
TAGCGGGCACCCAAACTGAACACCAAGATATGCCCACGCACAGCATATAAAAGAAATGTGGTTTTTCTGTATGGCAAGACACAACAAACAGGGTAAAACCAGCAGAACATTCCCTTTTCATCCTTGGGGACCCTGCAGTCTGGGGGGCCACTAGGGTTTCTTGTTTCTTTCTGGGAACTGCCTGACATTAATTTGTAGTACTTAAAAAAGTATAAAAAGGGATCCCTTCCCACCATTTACTTTGAGAGAGTAAATTCAACAGGTTGCCTCTTAGGGAGAAATTGCACCGGCCCCAGTTCCTGCCGAAGACTTGGCTGCCCATTTTTGATCTGAGTTGAGGGTGATTTATTTGTCAAAATTACTTTAACAGGTTTAAAACTTTGGAGATCAACTGTAGAGGGCAACAAGCCTGAGGGCCAAGTTCTTCCCACCCCGAGTTGTGGTTCCTAGCGAAGAAGCCACGTGGCACCTCATTGTGGCAACTCTCTCCAACCTCATCCACTTTAACGAGCTCCCATCATTTCATCCCTAAGGGTGAAGCAGCAAGCCCCCTTTGGGGGAATAAAAAAATAAGAATCATATTGTTACTTGATATCGTTTCCAGGCACCAAAGCTTTAACATTTAATCCATTCATATTCTTTAGGTTCATATGACATTATGACTAGGAAAAACTGAGGACAAAGGACCCATCCAAAGTCACCCGGTGGCAAAGTGGAAGATCCTTATTGCCACCGGGCTTCTTTGAACAACGTAACTTCCGGACCCCTTGGTATTGCTGGAAGGGGGGACTCAATGGATGTGGACAAGTCAAGTGATTCTGGTTGGGATGGCTGGGTTTGGAGAGGGGATTTGCCCAGTCCATTGGATGGGTTCATGTCACATGAGGGCTCTGCTCAGTGGTATCGGAATCTAAATGCATCAAATTCTGGGAATGCCTCTCTCATTGGGAGATCGCCCCCTTAATCAATTTCCCACTCCTCTCCCCATGCCCTGAACCCTTTCTAATTAGAACAATTACGGGGCTTCCAAATGTTTCAGGTACATGGGCGTGGACCCTTAATTATGGACACACGTGGGATTAATATGGGCCAGGGACATGTTTCTTGGCATCGAGGGTCTTCAATGAAAGCAGTGGCGATCTAAGATCGACATACTTGTGCAGGGAAGGGGATGGACAGAGACCCGGCCCGTCACACACGCATATACACACGCACGACCAAAGTGTCATCATAAAAAAGAAGGGGACTTCAGCGGCTGAGGGACTGGCTCAGAGAGCTTGTGCCTAGTTCCTGCAGCCTTTCCAGGGGAACCCCAGAGAAAAAAACCCCCACAGCGACGGCCATGTTCCAGTGGTTTCATGCACCCGTGAGCTGCCCTTGTCAGCAAGAGAGGGGGCGGGAACAGAGTTTTGTAAGAGCCACTGCAGATTAGAAAAGCATTGCATCGCAGCAGGAAAACTCAAGGAGGAAACCCAGGAGGGCCGAGGAAACCACTGAGGGGCGAGAACCCCGAGGAGGGAAACCAGGGCACAGCGACAAGGACAGGAGGCAGAGCGAGGGCCACGCAGGGTCCCAGAGGAAAGGTTCAGCAGTGTCTGTCCGCGCTTACAAAACTTGCAGCCGGCTGGGCAAGAGGGTCCAGTTAGGAGCTGAAAACCCTGTGGAAGGAGAAGTCGGGGGCAGTTAGTGCTGCAGGGGCGAGGCTGCTGTGTTTCCTCTGAGTGTCCCAGAGAAAATCACCCACGCTCTGGGCTCAGGGGCTTCATCTCTTTCTTTCTTTCTTTCTTTTTTTTTGAGACGGAGTTTCGCTCTGTTACCCAGGCTGGAGTGCAGTGGTGCAATCCCGGCTCACTGCAGCCTCCACCTCTCACGGAAATCCCAGCAGGGTTCAAGTGATTCTTCTGCTTTAGCCTCCCAAGTAGCTGGGATTATAGGTGCCCACCACCATGCCAGGCTAATTTTTGTATTTTTAGTAGAGATGAAGTTTCACCATGTTGGCCAGGCTGGTCTCGAACTCCTGACCTCAGGAGATCTGCCCGCCTCAGCCTCCCAAAGTGCTGGAATTACAGGCATGAGCCACTGCACCCGGCCCATCTCTTTCATTTATTCTGTAGCCTGAGTGTCTCGGACAGGACCTGGCACCTAGCAGGGGCTTGTTTTGAAAGAAAGAAAGAAAGAATAAATGAATGAATGAATGCTCACAAATACAATGGGCCAGGAAGAGAAGCATTTCAATGGACTTTTTTTTTTTTTTGAGACTGAGTCTCACTCTGTCGCCCAGGCTGAAGTGCAGTGATGCGATCTCTGTTGGTTACAACCTCTGCCTCCTGGGTTCAAGCGATTCTTGTGCCTCAGCCTCCTGAGTAGCTGGGATTATAAGCACATGCTACCATGCCTGGTTAATTTTTGTGTTTTTAGTAGAGACAGGGTTTTGCCATGTTGCCCAGGCTGGTCTTGAACTCCTAGGCTCAAGTGAGCCACCCATCTTGGCCTTCCAAAGTGCTGGGATTACAGGTGTGAGCCACTGGCTCTGGCAAAAGGGTTTTTTTTTTTTCTCTTGAGACAGGGTCCTGCTCTGTTGCCTAGGCTGGGGTGCAGTGGTGCCATCATGGCTCACTGCAGCCTCGACCTCCCTGGGATCAGGCCATCCTCCTGCTTCAGCCTCCCAAGTAGCTGGGACCACAGGCGTGTGCCACCATGCCCTGCTAATTTTTAAATTATTTGTAGAGACAGGGTCTCCCTACATTGCCCAGGCCAATCTTGAACTCCTGGGCTCAAGCAATTCACCCACCTCAGCTTCCCAAAGTGCTGGGATTATAGGTGTGAGCCACCACACCTGGCCTTAAACGCTTTTGACAACCCAGGGACTTGTGACCTTGAAGGCAATGATATGAGTCTACTGGTCACAACAGTATGTTTTCGAGACTGCTGTGTCATTGTAAGCAGAAAACAAGGAAGACGCCAAATTCAAGAAATGAGTGTATGCCTTGTGCTGCTGAAAAAAGAGACATAGCTGAGTCCCCACCCAATTTAAAGTAAAGGGCATGCAGGGGTGGTTTCCAGGGGTTTTATGGCAGGGACTGGGGCAGGGAGCTTTGGGAAATGAAATGACGATCAAGGTTGCTGTGCCATGGAATTCAAGTAAGCTTTAAATCATGACACCCAGTCCCAGTCTCCTGGTGCCTCAGCCTGTTTCCAGCAATTTCTAGAGGTTCAGTGAAATTGTCAAAATCATATGAAGTGTAATTTGCGTTGATGAGAAAGCCCCCAGCCATTTAGGGGGTGAGGGAGCCGCGGGAAAGGACACAAAAACTGAACTCCAGACCCCCACCCAGGTCCAGGGCGATCCCATTCTTCTCCCCACTCTCCACAAAAACTGAGCTCCAGACCTCCACCCAGCGCCAGGGGTGACCCCATTCTTCTCCCAACTTTCCTAAATGAGGAGCGTTCAAGCACTTTTGTAGAAGAAACCCTTGCCCTAAATTGGATGCAAAACCCCAGTAGGTGAAAAACAAACAAGAAAGATACTTCTGGTAGGAATGTCACAGATCCGGTCAGGCGTGGCGGCTCACACCTATAATTCCAGCACTTTGGGAGGCTGGGGTGGGCAGATCACTTGAGGTCAGGAGTTTGAGACCAGCCTGGCCAACATGGTGTTACCCCGTCTCTACTAAAAATACAAACTTAGCTGGGCGTGGTGGTGCACGCCTGTAGTCCTAGCTACTTGGGAGGCTGAGGCATGAGAATCGCTTGAGCCTAGAAAGTTGAAGATGCAGTGAGCTGAGACTGTGTCACTGCACTCCAGCCTGGACTACAGAGCAAGACTCCGTCAAAAAAAAAAAAAAAAAAAAAGCAACTTCCCAGAGCTAGGAGCCATCATTACACTAGGGGGTGCCCCAGACAGCAGCCGGCACCCAAAGCAGGGGTTTCCTCCCACACTGGACGGGGCCTCAGGGTTCCCCTGGAGGCCGTTAAAATGCAAACTGCTGCATCCTAACTCCTAAGTTTCCGATCCAGCAGGTCTGGGGTGGCCTGGGAATCCGCATTTTTTAACACGTTCCCAGATGGTGCTGATGTTGCTGTTTTGGGGACTCTACCATGGGAAAGCCAGACATTCCTGCCCAGTAGGACCTAGAAGAGCGGGCTCTTCCTGCCCCTCACCCGGGGATGGAGCCAGCTTACTCATCGGTGTCTTTTTTGCTCTCTTCAATGAAGGCAATGGACTCAGATCTAAGGCGGTTGGTCACTTCATACGTTCGCAGGGTGACTCCGAAAATATCCTCGTGGTACCGGTTGTCATCCTAGAAGACAGAAACAGCCAGAAAACAGCTCTCAAATGCCAGATAAAGGCTTGGAGCAGGGACAGACTCGCCTGACACCTGGAACGGAATATCCCTCAGGAAGATGGTTCCCAAAGAGATGAGGCTGAAGCCAGTGTCCCCGAGGTACCTTTGATCTCGAAGACTCTGCTCAGCAAAACCGTTCTCTGGGACATGCGGCAGCTGTTCTCTGGGATGTAGCCCAGTTGGCAAAGAACATTTAGGTTGCCATCTGGAAACACTGCGGCTGGTTGGTGGATTCTCAGGTGAAAAGGAGTGATGAGGTCAAATGGAAACCTCACCATTCCCCGCTTTCCTCCCTCCCACGTGTTCCTGCAAGTTCAGGTCTGGGCAAGGCTGGGTTTAGTGTGAAATAGCCCATGAGACCAGAAGAAAGGGGAGGAACAAACAAGTGGCCGCTTAGCACTCAGGGAACTCCCCATAGCTGCCCACAGTGGAGACTCCTTGGGCATGCATGAGTTTCTCTGAAGATGAATATCTTTGCTCAGCATTGCCCAGAGAGAAGCAAGCAAAGAGAAGAACCTACCCTGGAGTCCCAGGAAACAGCCCAAGTGATGACTGACTTGTGACATCTGCAAATTTACCAAGTTATGGAGCTCCTGTGGTGGGCAGTCAATATTCTCAAAGGGCAAGGGGATTAAACAAGGGGAAAATGCATCTCAATGCTGGGAAGGGCAGTGGCTGGGAGCGTGCATCTGGCAAGCCAGGAAGGATCTGTTGTGCACTAGGTTCCAGCCTCCCTTGGTCCTGAAAGTTTTGAAGAAAGTCACCCATCTGTAGAGTGGATTCATTTTCGTTTTCAGTTGGGGTGAGTTTTTTTTTATTTTTTTGTTGAGACAGAGTCTCGCTCTGTTGCCTGGGCTGGAGTGCAGTGGCGTGATCTTGGCTCATTGCAACCTCTGCCTCCCGGGTTCAAGCGATTCTCCTGCCTCAGCCTCCTGAGCAGCTGGGACTACAGGCATGCGCCACTATGCCCAGCTAATTTTTGTATTTTTAGTAGAGACGGGGTTTCACCACGTTGGTTGGCCAGGATGGTCTCAATCTCTTGACCTCATGATTCACCTGCCTTGGCCTCCCGAAGTGCTGAGATTACAGGCGTGAGCCACTGCGCCCGGCCATTTTTTTTTTTTTGAGATGGAGTTTCACTGTCGTCACCCAGGCTGGAGTGCAATGGCGCGATCTTGGCTCACTGCAACTTCCACCTCCTGGGTTCAAGCGATTCTCCTTCCTCAGCCTCCCGAGCTGGGACTACAGGTACTCACCGCCACGCCTGGCTAATTTTTGTATTTTTAGAACAGACAGGGTTTCACTATGTTAGTCAGGCTGGTCTCAAACTCCTGACCTCTGGTGATCCTCCTGCCTTGGCCTCTCAAAGCGCTGGGATTATAGGCTTGAGCCACTGAGCCCAGCCGGGGTGAGTTTTTAACTCCCTTCCGCAAAATCCTGGGGAATCTATAAAAGTGTCTCTCCAGGGTCACACTAAAGAGACTGAGTATATAGAGGGCTCCACAGCTCTCCTCGGATCTGTTTGTGCAGTGCTCAACCTGTACAACTACACGGGGCAGTGCTGCAGCTTCTGAGGCAGGAGAAATTAGGTTAGAATGGTTTCTGTCTAGTTACCAGAGGTCCATTCACTCGTTATTTTCACACACGGCCTCCAATCATATTTACTACACCTGCCTGCATGCCCAGCCATCCTTCTACTTTCTCTGTCATTGTCTGAGGCCACCCATATCCTCTACCCTCAGTGGTAAGTGCAGTGAATGGGAGCAGGGATATCATCGTGGCTCCCTAATCAAGACAGGTTGGATGAAAAAGTGGGGATAGGAGAGTTGATATAGGAAAGGGACCTGGGAAGCCAGCCTGTCACACACCCTCATCCGACTGATGAACACGCCGGCGTCCTCTGCCGAGAGCTTCCCCTGCTGGGTCATGATGCGCTGGATGGCTTTGAGGACATCAGCAGCCATGGTGACGTCCCCACAGACGTAAATGTGGCCCCCTTGCTCCTTCAGGGCTCGGTACACAGACTCCGCCAGCTGCTCCTGGAGGATGTCCTGCACGTACTTCTGCAAGGAGCAGAGGGCAGTGAGAAGGGGCTGGGCTGTACAACATGCCTGCCATAGCCCATGTCCTCCCGGGAAGCAGAGCCTGACTCAGGGGCTTGTGGGCAGGTAGGATCTTTTGTGAGCTGATCCCAAGGAACAAGAGTAAGGGACTGGGAAGAGTGAGATAGGGAAGGCGGGAAAGTCAATTGGAGGGTGCAGGAATGCATTGCTATCCTCTTTGGACAACTGGAGCTCAGCTCTGCTAAGGACCCTCCAGGGAGCTGGATAGACTGCTTCCCAGAATCATCCGCTGGAGAGGGCAAAGACGGGGAACATTCACCACCCACTCCTCTCTGCTGGTGGCCAATGGTCCCTGGGTGTTAACACCTGCACACGTCCAGGTGTGCGGCTGGTTACTGCAGGCATCCTATGTTAGAGTGCCAGGGAAGCCCTGGGCCGATAGCAAGAGATGGGGGTGAGGTGAGGGGCCGACTGCTGTAACAATAGCAGAAGGAAAAGGTGGGCTGAGAGGGTGTGAGGTGGGCACAAGGGGTGTCTAGTACAGCTCCAGGGAACTCATTTGTTCAGGATGTCTTTAACTTGTCCAGGAAATTCCCGCTCTGAAGCTGATATTCAGCTGGAACGTGCTGGCATGGCTGTAGTGACTCTTAAGACTGACATACTTCCACCCACACTGCTCGGACTCTCTGGGTGCCCCCCCAACCCGCTGCAATGTCCTGACTCCTTCCCTGGGACCCCCAGACCTCCCCAAGATCCAATGGAGCTTTCGTCCTGTGGCCCGTGTCCATTCTGACTAGTATTGCCTTTCGTGGACTGTTAAATTTCTTTATATTTATTTATTTATGAGACAGAGTCTCGCTCATTGCCCAGGCTGGAGTGCAGTGGCATGATCTCAGCTCACTACAACCTCCGCCTCCCGGGCTCAAGCCTTCCTCCTGTCTCAGCCTCTTGAGAAGCTGGGACTACAGGCAAGCGTCACCACACTTGGCTAATTTTGTTTTTTTTTTTTGTTTGTTTTTTTGTTTTTAGTAGAGATGGGGTTTTACCATGTTGGCCAGGCTGTTCTCAAACTCCTGGCCTCAAGTGATCCACCCACCTCAGCCTCCCAAAGTGCTGGGACTACAAGCATGCGCCACTGCGCCCAGCTAATTTTTATATTTTTATTAGAGATGGGGTGTCACCATGTTGGTCAGGCTGGCTCGAACTCCTGACCTCAAATGATCTGTCTGCTTTGGCCTCCCAAAGTGCTGGGATTAAAGGTGTGAACCACCGCACCCAGCCTAAATTTATTTTTTTAAATTTCTGTTTTTAAATATTTTTAATTTTTATTTCTAATTATTTATTGTTTAGAGACAGAGTCTTGGTCCGTTGCCCAGGGTGGGTTGCAGTGGCATGATCACGGCTCACTGAAGCCTTGACCTCCCAGGCTCAAGCTGCCCTCGCACCTCAGCCTCCCAAGGAGCTGGGACCACAGTTATGCGTCACCATGCCCAGCTAACTTTTTTTTGTAGGGACGGGCTCTAAGCATCTTGCCCAGGCTGGTCTTGAACTCCTAGACTCAAGTGATCCTCCCACCTCAGCCTCCCAAAGTGCTGGGATTACAGGCGTGAGTTACAGTGCCTGGCCCAACATTTTTCATTACAGTAAAATACACGTCATGTAACATTTACCATTGTAACGACTTTAAAGTGTACGACTCAGTGGCATTAAGTACCCTTCTCAGCGTTATGGGATCATCACTATCTGGTGCCAGAACTTTTTTCTTTACCCCAAATGGAAACCCTATACCCACTTGCAGTTACTCCCCATTCTCCCCTCCCTCAGCCCCTGGCAACCACTAATCTACTCTGTCTCTATGGATTTGCTTATTCTGGATATTACATATAAGTTGAATCTTATAATATAGGCTGTTAAATACTTTATTTTATCACATATATATTTTTGAGATGGAGTCTTGCTTTGTCACCCAGGCTGGAGTACCGTGGCACAATCTCAGCTCACTGCAACCTCTGCCTCCTGGGTTCAAGTGATTCTCCTGCCTCAGCCTGCCAAGTAGCTGGGATTACAGGTAGGCACCACCATGCCTGGCTAATTTTTGCATTTTTAGTAGAGATGGGGTTTCACCATGTTGGCCAGGCTGGTCTTGAACTCCTGACCTCAAGTGATCCACCCGCTTTGGCCTCCCAAAGTGTTGGGATTACAGGCGTGAGCCACTGTGCTCGGCCTGTTAAATATTTTATGTAGGTATTTTCCCTACCCATGCTTTCTGAAGTACAGAGCAACTTCACAGAGGGGAAATCAGGAAGCTTAAGAGTGAGGGTGAGGGGTTTCTGAGAGTGGGATGTACAAGTGTGTACACACATGAGTGTGCACCAGTGTGCACATGTGTTGGACTGGGCTGGGGGATGGGCTGCTGGGGGTTACCTTTGGTTTGTCTGGCTCCCGGGAGTAAGCCGTGTACAGCTCTCTGAAGACCCCCTTGTTCTTGGCCTGCAGGGTCTCTTCCCTGTAGATATGATCTATCTTGGATTGCCGGCACCCGAAGACCAGGACCATGGGGCAGGGGTTCATTCCTGGGGACCGGGAAGACCTTATGTCACCGATGGCTCTCTGCCTGATGTGTGGGGTGGCTGAGGTGCCAGGGATGAGGTACTGAGACCTTAGCGTGTGCCAAGCGGTAGAGGCTCACGAACCCTGGGGCAGGCAGATGTATGCGTGCACACACATGTACAAAGCTCACTGAAGCTTTGACCTCCCAGGCTCAAGCTGCCCTCGCACCTCAGCCTCCCAAGGAGCTGGGACCACAGTTATACGTCACCATGCCCAGCTAATTTTTTTTTTGTAGGGACGGGGTCTAAGCATCTTGCCCAGGCTGGTCTTGAACTCCATGTACACAGGTGGGTGCTCACATGCTCACACACGCACACACTGAGGAAGGAGGTGAAGTGTGTTCAACTTTAGTGGACCTCCCTCCCAGGTCTCAATCCTTCCTTCTGCTCCTTGACTACTCAGGAGCCCCAGCCTGATGCCCAGACTCTGGAGCTAGATGGCCTGGACTGAAATCTTAGCTCTGTGATGAACAACTTAGTCAATTTTTTTTTTTTTTTGAGATGGAGTCTTGCTCTGTCACCCAGGCTGGAGTGCAGTGGCACGATCTCGGCTCACTGCAACCTCCGCCTTCTGGTTCAACCGATTCTCCTGCCTCAGCCTCCCGGGTAGCTGGGATTACAGGCGCCTGCAACCATGCCTGGCTAAGTTTTGTATTTTTAGTAGAGACGGGGTTTCACTGTGTTGGCCAGGCTGGCCTCAAACTCCTGACCTCGTGATCCGCCCGCCTTGGCCTCCCAAAGTGTTGGGATTATAAACGTGAGCCACTGCGCCTGGCCTTTTTTTTTTATATTATTACTATTATTATTAAGATGGAGTCTCACTATGTCGCCCAGGCTGGAGTGCAGTGGTGTGATCTTGGCTCACTGCAACCTGCAGAGTGAAACCTGCAGAGTTTCACTCTTGTTGCCCAAGTTGGAGTGCAATGGCACTATCTTGGCTCACTGCAACCTCTGCCTCCCAGGTTCAAGTGATTCTCCTGTCTCAGCTTCCTGAGTAACTTGGATTACAGATGTGCGCCACCATGCCTGGCTAATTTTGTATTTTTAGTAGAGACAGGGTTTCACCATGTTGGCCAGTCTGGTCTGGAACTCCTGACCTCAAGTGATCCACCTGCCTTGGCCTTCCAAAGTGCTGGGATTACAGGCGTGAACCACTGCATCCAGCCACAATGTACTAACTTTCTAAGCCTCTGCTTCCTATTTGCAAAATGGAAGTAACAGGACTATTGTTGAGAAATGAATGTGAAACATTATAACTCTGCCTGATACCTGGCAAGTACTTTATAAATGTTAGCTATTCCACTACAGTGACAGTTCCACAGGGGCAAGTTTTTACTGACTGACTGACTGATTGATTTGTTTTTGTAATCATCCCTCGAATCAATGGAAAGGTTTTCATTTCTATTTTAGTTGTTTTTCTCTCTTGTTCACTGCTATGCTCCAACACCTCCAATAGTGTTTGGCACTTATTAGGTGCTCAATAAATCCTTGTTTAATGCATGCCACAATTTGGGTTTCTTTCTCCTGCCGAAGCTGATCTGCTGTGTCTTTCACACAGCACTTGCTCTTGAATAACAGTCTTTGCAATAATTACATAAGCATAGCCATTTGATAAGGACTAACGTGTACCTTTTCCAGGCTATTGGATTATTTTTTTGAAGGGATCACATCTTAACAGTCAAAGAAATGTCCTCTGGGCCTGGAATTTCAGGCCCCTGGGACAGGCTGTTTGGATGACACCATGAACTTCACCTGTGGGTCAGGCTGGTGCTACATGCCCCGGCTTTTCTGAGGCAGTGATGCCATGGAGAGACACCGTCACTGTTCTCTAGGGCTGCTGAGACCCAGCTGGACCTCCCCAGCTCTGGGGGTGGGAAGCAGGCAGCCGCTGGGCTGTAACCCACCTTTGTGTTGGATATCAAATTGCCGCTGTTGCCAGAAGCTTCGGAAAGGCGCGATGCCGGTGCCCGGTCCAACAAGGATGCAAGGGACTTGGGGGTTCCGGGGCAGGTGGAAGCTGGGTGCTCTGGGCAAGGAAGAGGGGGTCAGAAGTCTTGCAGAGGTCAAATTCAATCAAGAACAACTGAATCTTAGGTAGACCAGGTGGCCATCTTCAGTAGCCATACAATGAGACTTACGGCTCTTCAGCCAGGGCCAGGTGTCCCTTTTCAGGGTGGGAATCTCACCGATTAGGAGAATTCCAAAAATGGGAGGTCCTCAGGGTCTGGCTATTCCTCCATTCCCCAAATCTTCTCACTGCTGGGCTCAGCAAATTCAGCCCAGAGTATCTCTACACTGGCACCACTGAGACTTGGGGGTGGACCTCCTTGGTCGTGGCACTGTCCTGTGCATTGTAGGGTATCGAGCAACATCCCCGGCTTCCACCCACGAGGTGCCAGGAGCACACGTGAGTTGTGACAACCCAAAGTGTCTTCAGACTTTGTCAAATGTCCCTGGGTGGCAGGGATGGGGTGGGGCGCTGCAAAAATCACCCTGGTTTGAGAGCCACCATTTTTTTTTTCTTTTTTCTTTTCTTTCTTTCTTTCTTTCTTTTTTTTTTTTTTGAGGTGGAGTCTCACTCTGTCACCCAGGCTGGAGTGCAGTGGTGTGATCTTGGCTCACTGCAACCTCCAGCTCCCGGGTTCAAGCGACTCTCCTGCCTCGGCCTCCCAAGTAGCTGGGATTACAGGCGCCTGCCACCACCCTCGGCTACTTTTTTTTTTGTATTTTAGCAGAGATGGGGTTTCGCCATGTTGGCCAGGCTAGTCTCAAACTCCTGACTTCAAGTGATCTGCCTGCCTTGGCCTCCAAAAGTGTTGGGATTACAGGCGTGAGCCACCGCGCCCAGCCCAGAGCCACTGGTTTAACCAACATGAAATCTTTAAATCAAGGAGTCACAGACTTCAGTGCGTAAAAGAATCACCTGGGGATGTTCAAGACGCAGATTCCTGGGCCATGCAGTACATCTGGGCTCAGGACTCTATGTTTGAAACACCACAGAGGATTCTGATGTCAATGATATTTGGATCATTATCAATGGCACATGGACCATATTGTGAACATTCTCACCTCAATGGTTGAGAAAAAGGATTGGCTAAAGCCACTGTTCAGGTAGAGAAGTTATTGATAGACAAAACAGGTTAACCATAACTGGTCTAAGATCAGCTATAGCCTTTAAAGCTGAGTTTGGGAGGAAAGGCGCCAATGAATGGGGGTGATTGGATTTTTTCCATCGCTAGGAAACTGGGACTGATTGGGAGTGACCAGCAGAATTTGGCTAGAATTTCCACTAGCCTATACAGTCCATGAAGGTGGAGACTGTATTTGCAGGGTTTTCCCCGATAGCTCCAGCATCTAGCCCAGTACGCGCCCAAGTGAAATGTGTGTTGCATTGACTTGACATTGACCAGAGGACTTGCCTAGCTTGCTGTGCTGCTCTGATCTTGTTTCCTTAACAACTAAGAGAGACGCAGGACATTGGTCTCCATTGTGTGCCACCCAATCATCTCTCTAGAACCTTTCAGACTGGTCCAACTTGCGACATCAATATGCAGATTTGAGATGACTGCTCATTTTTCTCCACTTATTACTCACCCTCTCACGAAACAGGGGACCACTTCGTCAGCCTGTATCCGGTTGAGCCAGGAGGAGCACACGCCGTGGTGAATTGGTCCTTCTCCATCTAGCAGAATAACCAAAGCAGTCAGGGCCACCCACTGCTCCGAAGCACGGCCTCCCCTCCTCCCTCCAATGCAAAATGCTCACAGGCCCAGTGCCAAGTTTATCCTTTGGAATTCCTCCCCAGGATCCCTTCCTCCAACCGTATAGCTGGGGTGACTTCGTGCCTGTACAACCACCCAGGGTTCTATTGGTTAGGGGTGGGTCGGATTCAAATCCTTCCCTATTGAAGGGTGCTTTTGGTGGCTTGCTGGACTCCTGGGATGGGCACTGTGCATTTTAATTGCTTTATCTAGGAGGAAAAAGACAGGGCAGAGCTTGGGTTATCTGACTTACAACCAGCTGGGCATGATACAGCAGAGTGCTCTCCCAGGGAATGAGTGGTGGTGGCTTGTTCTAGTTGGTACTTTGGGGATATGAGGGGGCGCCATTGCAAATACACGTCTTGCCTCTTTCCTAATTCTGCTCAGGCTTGGCTCTGCATCAGGGGACAGTTCACCTGCTGCTTCTTCCCCCAGTTTTCTGGTCTTGGGGGTGAGTCTCTTCCCAGGGATTTGGGATTTAGCCTGCAGGCAGTGGTTTAGGGAGCCCTCCAGAGGCCCCTCGGGGGAAAATGCAGCCGAGGAGGCTCTCCCAGTGCCTCCGCCCACCTCGAGTGCGGTAGGAAACGATGGCCACAGTGAGGTGCACTTCATCAGGGTACATGTCTGGGGAGGAGCTGATGGAATAGTAGCGGGGCTGCAGCAGGGACAGCTGGGTCAGGAGCAGGGTGGCTGGCATCTGGATGGATGGGAACTCCTCCAGCACCTCCACGATGGTGGGGTTCTTGCCCCATTTCCATTCCTCGTACTCCTGCAAACCCTGTGCCAAGGAGACCGACAGAGATAAGCTTGAACCCAGCTGCTACATAGTTTCCATGAGGACCTGAGGGGGTCCAAGAAGAAGGCAAAGTGAAAGTAACAGTTGGCAGGTGTGGTGGCTCATGCTGGTAATCGCAGTGCTTTGGGAGGCCGAGGAGAGAGGATCACCTGAGACTAGGAGTTCAAGGCCAGACTGGGAAACATAGTAAGACCCTGTCTCTACAAAATTTAAGAAAAATTAGCTGGATGTGGTGGTGGATGTCTGCAGTACCCCAGTTACTTGGGAGGCTGAGGTGGGAGGACTGCTTGAGTTCAGGTGCTTGAGGCTGCAGTGAGCTAGGATCACACCACTGCGCTCCAGCCTGGGTGACAGAGTGAGACTCTGTTGACAGACAGAAAGAAAGAAAGAGAGAGAAAGGAAGGAAGCAAGCAAGGAAGGAAGGAAGGAAGGAGAAGGAAAGAAAAAGACAAAGAGAAGAGAAAGAAAGAAAGAAAGGAAGAAATAACAGTTAACACTTGAATAGCAATTATTCTGTGCTAAGTTTTGATTCTCATGAGGACCTTATGAAATAGGTATTACTGTTTCCCCATTTTATATATGAGGAAACTGAGGGTCATAGAGGTCCTATGGCTACTAGGTGGTGATGCTGGGTGAAACTGAGCCTTGCTTTAGACAGTGTGTCTTCAGAATCTGTGTTCCTAGTCACTACACACTCCTGAAGTCAAGAGAGACGCACTATGGAAGGGAGTCATGACTCACGTGGGGAGTGGCAGCATTCAGTGGAGACCTGTGATTTGTTGGTTGCAGAATCTGGAGATGCATCTTTGGAGAGCTTGGGTCATGTTCATGATGGTGAGTGACAGCCCCGGAAAAATCAGGTTAGGGTGTGTGAAGGATCATGTTTGGGGACGTGTTGACAGCAAAGCCCAGCTGTAACCAGGCAACAGAGGAACTCTCTGGAGCTCTGGAGTTATTTTTCCTTAATCTCAGAAGATGCCCTAGGCAGTCTCTGATTGCTGGAACAGAATGCTCAGTTTCTGAGACCAGTGTGCCAGTGCACTGTGTAACAAAGATTTTCCCCATGTTCCTAAAGACTGTCCTGGCCTTATTTATTTATCTATTTTTTTATTTTTTAAAATTTATTTTTTTTGAGATGGAGTCTCACTCTACTGCCCAGGCTGGAGTGCAGTGGCATGATCTTGGCTCACTGCAAGCTCTGCCTCCCGGGGTTCATGCCATTCTCCTGCCTCAGCCTCCTGAGTAGCTGGGACTACAGGCGCCCGCCACCATGTCCAGATAATTTTTTGTGTTTTTAGTAGAGACGAGGTTTCACCATGTTAGCCAGGATGGTCTCAACCTCCTGACCTTGTGATCTGCCCACCTCGGCCTCCCAAAGTGCTGGGATTATAGGCGTGAGCCACAGCGCCCGGCCTGTTCTGGCTTTATTAATAGGCGATGGCATCCTTGACATCGTGCTTCTCAGACCTCCAGCCTGACTGGCCTGCAGTCGCAGGAGCAAAATGGACAAAGAGCCCTGGCCTCTCAACTCTTTGAAACTGACATTACCTGAAACTGACATCCATCACCCTGTTGGTGCCAGGTCTGGTTTCCCGCAGGCTGCTTCCTGCCAATGACCAAGCACAGGAGTCCCCAGAACTCCTCAAGGACCTTGCTGGGCCTTCCTTAAACTGCACTGCAGTCTAGAACGTTCTCGTCCCACCTTTCTTCCTTTTCCTTTGGTTGGGGTTAGATTTGTTTTGAGGTCTGATGGTTCTCCCAGCCGTATCTGATCCTTTTCTACTTTCTGTCACACAGGTGTTTCCCCTAATAAAAATCCTTGCTCATTTAATCCTGTCTTGAAGTCTGCACTTTTTGGAAGAAATGAACTAATACACATGGGTTATATCAAATTCTATCTATCTATCTATCTATCTATCTATCTATCTATCAATCATCTATCTATCTAGAGACAGATTCTTGCTCTGTCACCCAGGCTGGAGTGTAGTGGCATGATCTCGGCTCACTGCAACCTCCATCTCCTGGGTACAAGCAATTCTCCTACCTCAGTCTCCTGAGTAGCTGGAATTACAGGTGCACACCACCAGGCCCAGCTAATTTTTGCATTTTTAATAGAGACAGGGTTTCACCACGTTGGCCAGGCTGGTTCCGAACTCCTGACCTCAGGTGATCCACCTGCCTCGGCCTCCCAAAGTGCTGGGATTACAGGCATGAGCCACCATGCCCAGCCTATTTATTTATTTATTTATAGAGATGGGGGTCTTGCTCTTTCACCCAGGTGGAGTGCAGTTGGAAGATTGTGATTCACCATAGCCTTGAACTCCTGGGCTCAAGTGATCCTCCCACCTTAGCCTCCTGAGTAGCTAGGACTACAGGCATGTGCCATGATGCCCAGCTAAGTTAATTTTTTTGTAGAGATGGGGTCTATGTTGCCCGGGTTGGTTTCAAACTCCTGGCCTCAAGCAATCTTCCCATCTCTGCCTCCCAGAGTGCTGGGATTACAGGCACGAGCCACTGTGCCCAAATTCTACTTTAAATAAGGTAAAAACAGTGCAATCTAATAAGGTACCGACAGTGCAATCTACGGTCCTTCTTCCTATTAGCCACCCTCCCCCATTAATTAAAAGTTTTAAATCAAAATTATACTTGCAGATAGTCTAAAAAGTTAAATAACTTTGCAAAGCTTATGATTAAAAACAATGGTCTCCTGTTCTACCTCTGCCATCTGCTTCCAGCTCCCCAGAGGTAACTACTTACAGCTCTTTAGGTGTTCCTTCTGGTATTTATTTTCATATTTCTAGATACTACGCACTCGCTAATTAGCCTCTTCCTTGCTGCCCGCCATTCAATCCCCTCTCCTGGATGGCAGAAGAAAGCTAAGCCATCCTGTGCTGGGGGCTTGCTTTCTGGGAAGGAGCCCCCATTGGGAGCAGCATGGGCCGTTCTCCTGGGTAGAATTCTCACTGAGCAAGGCTTTGCAACAGGCTGGCGCAGGTGGTCCCAGGATTTCCAAGCAAGGTAGTAGAGGCTACGTTTGGTTAATTTTACAATCAGAGACCTCTGATCTCTAGTAGTCCCACCTGCAGCTCCTCTGCATTGGCAAAAGCTCATCATAGCAGCCACATGGATGGAACTGGAGGACATCATGTTAAGTGCAAGAAGCCAGGCACAATAAGACAAATTTTGCACGTTCTCACTCATTTGTGGGAGCTAAAAACTAGAAGCAAATAAAGTCATGAAGACGGAGAGTAGAAGGAGGGCTACCAGTGCAGGGAAGGGTAGTGGGGAGGGGTGGGGGAAAGTGGAGATGGTTCATGGGTAGAAAAATACAGTTAGATAGAAGGAATAAGATCTAGGCTAGGCATGGTGGCTCATGCCTTTAATCCTAGCACTTTTGGGAGGCTGAGGTGGGTGGATCACCTAAGGTCAGGAATTTGATGGTGAAACTCCATCTCTACTAAAGAAAAAACTACAAAAATTAGCTGGCCACGGTGGCAGGTGCCTGTAATTCCAGCTGCTTGGGAGGCTAAGGCACGAGAATCCTTTGAGCCTGGGAAATGGAGGTTGCAGTGAACCGAGATTGTGCCACGGTACTCCAGCCCAGGCTAGAGAGTGAGACTCTGTCTCAGGGACAAAAAAAAAAAAAAAAACCTAGTATTTCCTAGATCTAGACAAGGTGACTGTCGTCAACAATAATTCCTTATATATTTAAAAATAACTAAAAGAGTGGAATTGGAATGTTTCCAACACAAAGAAATGATGAATGCTTGAGGGAATGAATACCCCCTTTGCCCTGATGCGATTATTACACATTGTATACCTGTATCAAAATATCACATGTACCCCATAAATACATACACCTACCAAGTACCCATAAAAATTAAAAAAACAACAAACAAGAAAAAACCTTATCTTTAAACCAAGGCATGGTGAGATCCTGTTTCTTTTTCTCCTAAGCATGGGCTAAGATGGCACTAATAGAAGCCCAAGGTTCCAAAGGAAGACAGAAAGAGAACAGTAACTTCAGTTGTAGCCAGGGAACTGTTTGATTCAAGGGAGTCACTCTTGCTCTGTCAGGCCTTAGAACTGGGGGCAGACCAGCCACATTGGACCAGCCAATATGGCGACCTACAGCAAATAATGGCCCCCTTGGCTCAAGACTGCCATCTGCTGGAAGCCTGGTAATAACAGTTTTCAACTCTTGAATGACGAGGAGGTGAAAGGCGCTCCCTAGGGTTGTGCGAAGCCTGAGGACCCACCTTGCTGAGGACCAGCAGACGCTGCTTCTCCTTCTCATTGGTGGCTAGGGAGGCAAACTGCTGCAGCTGCAGGGGCGTTGGTGGCGTGGTGATGTCCAGGTAGTACTTGAAGGCCTGGAAGATGGTGCAGGGTGGGAGGCGGTGCTCGTCTGTCCAGTTACTGATGACGCCTGTGGAGGTACAAGGCGGGTGAGGGGTGGGTGTGGGAGGGCTTGAGTCTAAGTCGGGGGTTCAGGTCTGCTCTTGGAGCAGAGGACGGGGCCAGGTGAGGAGGGTGGCTCCAGAGCCAAGCAACCTTCTAGCTCTCCACCTTCCATGCCCAGAATCCAGGGGATTTCATGTGTGCAAGAAGCAAATCCAAAATTAATTATGCAAATGAATCCAAAATTAAGAAAAATACATGAAGAGAGGAGAAAAATATTAAAATAGCATGACATAGTCCACTGGTGTTCTATACAAAGAGCCCCCAGCTGTGCGTGACAGAGATAAGCCTATTTCGGCCCCATGTATCATGGCACAGTATCAGCCTCTCACCCCCTGAATGGGATGTTAGTGTTTGTCATTATAAACACTAACACTTATCTAGCACATTCTATGTGCCGAGTACTATTATTAGCATTTTATATTAATTCATTTAATCATCACAACAATCCAAGACAGTGTTATTCTTCTCCCCACTGAGAAAAAGAGAAGCACAGAGAGAGAGGTTAAGAAATTTGCCTGAGGTCACACAGCTCATAAGCGTGAAGTCAGGCAGTGTGGCTTCAGACCTTGTTCTGACTACTATATTGTACTCCCTCTATATACTCTTCCTCCAATATGTCTCTAAATATAAGCCTCTTCTCCATCAGGGGTTCAATCTCAAATAAAAAGCTCTATTTCAACATAGAGGAAGTATTGTCTGGGTTGGATTTATTTTATTTTATTTATTTACTTTTTTAGACCGGGTCTCACTCTGTTGCCCAGGTTACAGTGCAGTGGTGCAATCACAGCTCACTGTAGCCTTGAACTCCTGGGCTCAAGTGATCCTCCCACCTCACGCTCCTGAGTAGCTGGGACTATAGATGTGAGCCACCATGCCCCACTAATTTTTTTTTTTTTTTTTTTTTTTTTAGATGGAGTCTCGCTCTGTCACCCAGGTTGGAGTGCAATGGTGCGATCTTGGTTCACTGCAACCTCTGCCTCCCGGGTTCAAGCGATTCTCCTGCCTCAGCCTCCTGAGTCGCTGGGATTACAGACATGTGCCAACATGCCCGGCTAATTTTTTGTATTTTTAGTAGACGTGGGGTTTTGCCATGTTGGCCAGGCTGGTCTCGAACTCCTGACTTCAGGTGATCCACCCGCCTTGGCATCCCAAAGTGCTGGGATTACGATTATAGGCATGAGCTGCCGCACCCGGCTTGATGCCTGGCTAATTTTTGTATTTTTTTGTAGAGATGCAGTTTCACCATGTTCCCAGGCTGGTCTCAAACTCCTGGGCTCAAATGATCTGCCTGCCTCAGCCTCCCAAAGTGTTGGGATTACAGGCATCAGCCACCTCACTCAGCCAGGATTTATTAAGAAAGGGTATGTCTCAGCCGGGTGTGGTGGCTCATGCCTATAATCCCAGCACTTTGGGAGGCCAAGACGGGTGGATCACCTGAGGTCAGGAGTTTGAGACCAGCCTGGCCAACATGATGAAATCCCCGTCTCCACTAAAAATACAAAAAATTAGCTGGTGTGGTGGCATGCGCCTGTAATTCCAGCTACCCAGGAGGCTGAGGCAAGAGAATCGCTTGAACTTGGGAGGCGGAGGTTGCCGTGAGCCGAGATTGCGCCACTGCACTCCAGCTTGGGTGACAAGAGCAAAACTCTGTCTCAAAAAAAAAAAAAAAAAAAAAAAAAGGGTATGTCTCTCTAAAGTAGTGTCTTCCTGAGAGGTTTTCAGCAGGGCTTTGACTATATGCTACTTTCACATTCTATCCTGACTTTACATCCTAGCTCTTTTGTAAAAGTGACAGTCCTGTATTAGTCTGCCAGGTAAGGTCACTGCAGTTCCTTGTACCTGACCCTTGAGCCCACCTGTGCTCCTGGATGAAGCACTGGGACCCATTTGCCTTTGAAAGTTCTTCAATATGAACGTCAAGGATGGACACTTCAGCAGGCGAGAACTTGATCTAATGAGGTAAAACATGTGGGCTCAATCCCTAGTTGGCCATCGAGCTTCCTATAGTACTTTTTGATTCTAAGAGGAGGCAGGATCAGATTTCAGCTGTTATTTACCTGGTGGGCAATGGGGTACTAGAGATTTTCCTGAGGGGTAGAGATTTTCACTTTCCTGGAAAGTGAAGAGTGGCTACTGCTAACATCCGTGTCCAGTCAATGAAGGAAGGTAGCGGCCCCCTTCTCCCAATGGTGAGCCATTGACGGCCTGGCACCATGCGCATTTATTTGCTCAGCTGGTTGGCCCAAGGTTGATCAGCCATGAGAAAGGAGAAAATCTTCAGTCTCATCGGCTGCTAGGAACAGAGACCCACTCTCCTGCCTGGACTGGTGATTGGGAAGAACGGGTCTCTTCTTCCCCAGACACCCACTGCCTCTGCAGCTCCCTAGAGCAGGGAAGGGCCCCGGGAATGTTACCTAAAGCCGTGTTCCGCTCCTCCAGCAGCTCCACTTTCACCATCTGGTTGACAGGGGGTGCGTCCTCCAGCCGCTCAATCAGGGCATTCACGAGGTCCTCGTGGTTGCCAGGGAAGACACCCAGGTGGTCCCCAGGCTGGTACTGCAGCTCCTGATTCCCGTTGGTGTGGAGACGCACGAAGATAGTTGATCGACTGCAGGAAATTGCAGAGGAATCATAGGACAAGGGCCAGCAGCTATTTCCTCCTTTTTTTTGGCTCTTCTGTCTGTCCCTGTTGGCTGCAGTTCTCCTCCTTCCATTCTTGTTGGGGCCTGTGCTAACCAAGCCTATTCCCCCATCATTCTATTATTATTATTATGGTGAGATAGGGTCTTGCTCTGTCGCCCTGGCTGGAGTGCAGTGGTGCGATCACGGCTCACTGCAGCCTCTATCTCCCAAGCTCAACGATCCTCCCACCTCAGCCCTCCCAAGCAGCTGGGACTATAGGCAGGCACTGTCATGCCTGGCTAATTTTGGAATTTTTTGTACAGATGGAATTTCCCTATGTGGCCCAGGCTGGTCTCAAACTTGTGAGCTGAAGCAATCTTCCCACCTTGGCCTTCCAAAGTGCTAGGATTACAGGTAAGGGCCACAGTGCTCAGCCATCATTCTACACTGAGGCTTTTCATTAAGGTCACCAGTGAACTCCTCACTGCAAATCCAATGGCTGCTTCCTAGGGTTCATCTGGATCTGGAAGCAGTATTGGGCATAACTACTCACTCTCTCCTTCTCAACTCCCTTCTTTTGGATTCTAGCACCCCATTCTCAGTACTAATAGGGGTTCTCTCAGTGTCTAGCACTTCACTGGGATCACAGACTGTGGTATTCCCAATCTGTGAAATTCTACATCTCCTAGGAATTGCAAGCCCCACCGCCTTTGCCAACCAGGGTTCCCCGTGTTGTAATGGTAAAGGAAAAAAGACTTGGCTTTAAGCTTGGGTTCCTCCTATGCATAAACTCATCAATATTACAAAATTGAGAGATCTAAAAAGACAACACAGAAGGAAACTCACTGATGCCTACTGGGTTATAACCTTTCTGCATTGATTTTTGTGTTTCAGGTTCAGGAGGCCTATGCTAATCCAACAGCTTTCAAGAATAAACTCTCAGAATGTGATTATTCTGGTCCTTTAAAAAGTTTCGGTACAGGCCAGGCGCAGTGGCTCACACCTGTAATCCCAGCACTTTGGGAGGTGGAGGTGCGCGGATTACCTGAAGTCAGGAGTTTGAGACCAGCCTGGCCAACATGACAAAACCCCATCTCTACTAA
Organism: Piliocolobus tephrosceles; assembly: GCF_002776525.5. NCBI lineage: Eukaryota > Metazoa > Chordata > Mammalia > Primates > Cercopithecidae > Piliocolobus > Piliocolobus tephrosceles. The sequence goes on from NC_045443.1 coordinate 114,923,876, forward strand.
AAACACAAAAATTAGCTGGGCATTGTGGCACGCGCCTGTAGTCCCAGCTACTCCGGAGGCTGAGGCCGGAGAATCACTTGAACCCAGGAAATGGAGGTTGCAGTGAGCCGAAACTACACCACTGCACTCTGGCCTGGGCAACAGGGAGAGACTACATCCCCCCTGCCACCCAAAAAACAAACGAACCCCACAAAAACCTTTCAGTACAGTATACTGCATTTTACACAATACCTGCAAACTCTAGGATCAATTACACTTGGATAAATCAAATCTTTTGCACCCTTTGAGCTACGATTGCTTTTTCAGACCTGCTTTTTCTTCATTGCCAATGAGTTTTCAGTGGATAGAGACGCTTGATATTCAACATGAAGTTTCTATATTCTCTATGGTATGTAAATCAACACTTGAATAGCCCAATGGGACTCGCTATTTAAAGGAGTTTTTGGCTCAACCAAGAACCACTTTGTGCTACAAATAGCCACCATTATTAAAAAGAGTTGAGCGGGCACATTATTTTGGGGGAGGAAACGGTGTCAAGTATTTTCTTGAAGCAAGGCATCCCCGCCCTTAGCATAGCGGAGAACTTAGCGACCATAATTGTGAATGGCAGTATTAGGGTCTGGAGTCCCACTGTCCCTCCCTAGGCAGATCTTACCCTGTCTGGGAACTTGCACGACTGAGCCTTCTCAGAGCTCACACCAGTCTTTGTGGTTCCTGGGGAGCAAAGACATCACCTCCAGAGAGCTGCAAGAAGTAAATCGCAGAAGCCGGGGCCAGCAGGGGGCGCTGTGGGGTTTCTAATTTGGGAGCCTCCTAAGTTTACCCAAAGGAAGCCTTTGAAAGGCCGGCAAATCAATTCCCGCTTTCTTCCCAGATCATCACGATTTGTACAAAATAGAAATGCAGAGGACCCAAACTTGCTGAGCTAGCTCACGAGCACAGCCACCTCCCCCCAAGTCCTCTTGAACGAGGCAGAGGGTGGCCGTGCAGACAAGGAGCAGGCATGGGAAAGTGGCTGGCCCGTGGGCTAGAAGGTGGGTCCAGGCTCTGGCCCTGCTGGGAGTTTAACCAAGGGGACTCTGCATGCTGCTTGGGGGTGCTTGCTGAGAACCCCTGGCGTTGAATGGCGCGGGGCCCCAGGGCACCTTGGTGGGCTGGTCTTTGATGCTTTGCCGGGAAGCTGACCCTCTGGGGAATAGCACTGGCTCAGAAACCAATTGTCTTAAATCTCAGTTCTGCTGAGCTTTGTAAGTGGAGAATTTTTAAACATTTTTAAAAATTATTATTTTTATTTTTTTTGAGATGGAGTCTCTCTCTGTTGCCCAGGCTGGAGTGCAGTGGTGCTATCTTGGCTCACTGCAACCTCCACCTTCCAGGTTCAAGGGATTCTCCTGCCTCAGCCTCCCGAGTAGCTGGGATTACAAGCACCCACTACCATGCCCGGTTAGTTTTTATACTTTTAGGAGAGACAGGGTTTAACCATGATGGCCAGCTGGTCTCAAACTCCTGATCTCAGGTGATCCACTCGCCTCAACCTCCCAAAGTGTTGGGATTACAAGTGTGAGCCACCACGCCTGGCCTATTTTTTATTTTTTCTTAAAGCTTGGGACACATATGGGCCATATGAGAAGTACAGGGAGAAGGGGAAGAGGCAATGGAACAGTAGCCACCATTTGGGCCCTATTTCCTTCTCCCCCGAGTGTCCCTTCTGTGTGACTTATTTCTAGTCACATCCAGAAGCATCACACACACACACACATGATTGGCGGTGGCTCAATGATAGGTTTGCAGATAAAAGAATAATTTGCTAATGTCCAGCATTAAATGGAAAAAAAACCCAGAACATGTGCATTCTTCAGTGAAAAGGATAAATATTGTCAGCTGTGAACTGCTCAAGTTAACAAGGTTCATTCATTCAACACCCGTACATTGCATGCCAAGCACTGTTCTAGGCACTGGTGAGAGAGTGATGGGGAAGGACAGCAAAGTGCCCTATTCTCATTGAGAAGTCACTTAAAAGATCTCAGGTGGGGTTGGTGATGTGGATGAGTGGGTGGTGATGGGTTGAGGGGAGAAGGCTATGTCGATAGGACAGTCAGGGAGACCTCTCTGGCGATTTGACATTTAAGCAGAGATGTGCATAGACCTGCAAGCACAGCATTCCAGGGATGGGGAAGAGCACGTGCAAAGGCCCAGTGGCAGAGAAAAGGTGGCATGTTCAAGGAAGGGAAAGAAGGCTGGAGTGTTTGTTTGGACAATAGTAGCGGCCAGATCACAAGAGCCTCATGATGATCTGTCAGGGCAAGGAGTTTGGAGGTTTCCTGAAGTCCAGCAGTAGATCATCAGGGGCTGTGAAGCCGGGGAGTGATAGCCTTCAATTCACGGCTTTAAAAGATTCCTCTGTCTGAGGACCCGCTTCCATAGTAAAAGATTAGGGTGGGGGTGGCCAGAAATTCACACCTTATACAAGTAGGACACCTAGTCCAAACCAGTTTTTCGCACCCTATGCAAATGGCACGCCTGGTCCAACCAATATTTTGCGTCCTATGTAAATCAAACTCTGCCTCCTCACTAGGCATCTGTAAACCCCCAAACCCCCCTGCATTTCACCGTGGATCTGGCAACCCATTTCTCCAGGACCCCTCTCTTCAGCAGAGAGCTTTTTTTTTTTTTTTTTTTTGAGACGGAGTCTCGCTCTATCACCCAAGCTGGAGTGCAGTAGCCAGATCTCAGCTCACTGCAAGCTCCGCCTCCTGGGTTCACGCCATTCTCCTGCCTCAGCCTCCCGAGTAGCTGGGACTACAGGCGCCCGCCACCTCGCCCGGCTAGTTTTTTGTATTTTTTAGTAGAGACGGGGTTTCACCGTGTTAGCCAGGATGGTCTCGATCTCCCGACCTTGTGATCCGCCCATCTCGGCCTCCCAAAGTGCTAGGATTACAGGCTTGAGCCACCGCGCCCGGCCCTTTCTTTAATTAATTTTGCTTGTGTTGTTTACCTCAAAAATAAAACAAAATAAAATTAAAAAAAAAAAAAAGGAAAAAGAAAGGAAAGATTCCTCTGTCTGCTCTTTGGAAACCGATGTTTTTAGAGAAAAGCTCAGACACCAAGAGACAAGTTGGGTGGCTATTCCAGTCACTCAGACCGGAGGTGCCCATGGCTTTGCTCAAGGTGGTGGGTCTGAGATGTAGTTGAAAGACAAGGCCAAGGGCATCTGCTGAGAGACTGCATGACCTAGGCGAGAGGGAGAGAGGAGTGAGGATGACACTGGAGGTTTTGACTGAAGCCAAACATTGATGTCCTCTGTTGAGATGGGGAAGGCTGGAGAGAAGCTATTTTACTCGAGGGGAGATGAAACTGAAGCATTCTTTTTTTTTTTTTTTCTTTTAACAAATGGTTTATTGATACTATGTTATAATGAATGACAACATAATAGTATCTAATTCTAGACTTTATGGCCACCCCACAGGATGAAACTGAAGCATTCTACCGATCAAGAACTCTCCATTGTAATGTCTGCCATTCTCCCAGACATCCCGGTGCTGACCTTAACTTCTGCTGTTCTTCCTTCCTGGACCCCCCTCCTCTTTCCTGCCTTTCTAAAGCCCACCCTCCCTTAAGAGGTTCATCTCAAGTCCTGCATTCCCCTCTTGCTCCTGATTTCTAGGACTTGGTATCTACACCCCACACATTAGCCATCCATTATGCTCTCTCTTCTGTATCATTTGCTAATTGTTGTACGTGCATTAGAAAATTTATTTCCAGGCTGTGATGGTGACTGCGGTCACTTTTCTCTTTAGATTTTCAAGGATCATCCTCAAAAGGCTGCCTACTTCCTCATAAGCACTTTGCCTGCAATTAATGGTCTCTCGTAGGGGGATTAGTGATATCTTGGTCGTGGCCTTTTGGGCCAGACAGCCCAACTTCAGCCTCGGGCAGGAGAAAACGGGAGAGTCATGCTTTTTCACTCAATTATCCTTTTTCTTCTTTTTTTTAAAACAAGCCTTATGAAGCTGGAAATGGTATTAAGCTTGAAAATAGGTAGTGCTTTTAAAGCACTTTAAGCTTGAAAATAGAGAACATGCTTTTAAAGAGATAAATGCGGAGGTAAGACTGGGTCCTTTTTGTGCCAATTCATAACTGATTTGAATTCTACACTCCAGTTCTAACCTTGTTTGGAATATTCTCTTGCTAGTCACTTTTAGACCCGTAGCTTAGAGTCAGGTGCCTCCTCTGGATTGGCGGGGGTGGGGGCTGATTTTGGGACTTTTGGTGTCACTTAGCATCAAAACATTTGCAAGTTTCCTTGCTACTTATGTACTATGACTTTGGGAGTACATTCTATAAGCTGGTCTTTCATAGTTTGTTGCTGAAAGAAATTTCCAGTAGATTATTAGGCCTTCTCATGCAATGCTACTTATATCATCCCTTCCCATAGGACCAAAACAAGTAGTAAGAGATATATTTCAAATATGGAGTCCCTCTCCATATCAGGGGCCATTATGCTCTGAATTGCACTTAACTAATTATTCAGAGATTAATTTCCCACTCCATATCTTTAATGTTTGAGAATCTAAGAGAGAATATGAGAGCCCTGGGGCTCTGCTCTGTTGATCACTTTTATCAAAGGTTTGGAAGATTACATAGAAAGCACACACACTAAATTTGCAGGTGACATGAAGCACGGATGGATAAGGAATACTGACGGGACTCTATGATATGCTAGTTGCTTTATGTAGCTTATTTTTAATACTTAGCAGCCTTGCAATGCCGGTGAGGCCATCTGTGTAGCCATTTGGCACACTGACTTTGGCGTCAGATAACCGGGTCGGTGTGACCTTGAGAAAGTCACTTGTATTTTCTAGTTGTCATTGTTCCTATTTAAAATGTGTATGATAAGAGCGCCTACTTCCCAGGCTGGTTAGAATTACAAAAGATCCTGGACAGAGGACTCAGCACAGTGCTTGGAACACAGAGAGCTCTAGAAAAACATTAGTAATCTTTACAGCTATCATTCCCATTCTGTAGGTAAGGAGACAGGGGCTCAGATCACCTAAATGACTTAGCCAAGGCTGCACAGCTAGTGCATGGCAGAGCTGGGGTTAGAACCCAGAACTGCTTAACTCAAGAGCCTACTCTTAGACATCATATCTCAAATTGATCAAACTGGGTCTGTCCATCCATCTCCCTACTTGTATAAGTAATTTTTCTTTTTCTTTTTTTCTTTTTTCTTTTTGAGACGGAGTCTTACTCTGTCGCCCAGGTTGGAGTGCAATGGTGCAATCTCAGCTCACTGCAGCCTCCGCCTCCTGGGTTCCAGCGATTTGCCTGCCTCAGCCTCCTGAGTAGCTGGGATTATAGGCCCCCACAACCACGCCTGGCTAATTTTTGTATTTTTAGTAGAGACAGGGTTTCACCATGGTAGTCAGGCTGGTCTTGAACTCCTGACCTCGTGATCCATCTGCCTCGGCTCCCAAAGTGCTGGGATTACAGGTGTGAGCCACCGTGCTGGGCCAAGTAATTTTTCTAGCACTAATGAAGGTCTTTGCACTGGTTCCCGTTGAATGGAATGTTTTTCACTTTGTAGTTACAGCAGAACATCTTTTCAAGTCTTGATTCTTTGCACAGCATAGTTCACTGCACTGTGCTTAGTTCACCGGGTTACCCACCTCTGTTCCCAGAGCAGCAAGGGGGTCTCTATGGCACTTTGCAATGACTGGAAAACAGCCAGTCCTTGGAATCAACAAGAGCTTGTCCTTTATTGTGGGTGGCACCTGGGAGCAGAGGTGGGTGACCCGGTGAACCAAGCACAGCAGAGTGAACTATGCTGGGCAAAGAATCAAGACTTGAAAACATTCTTGATTCTTCTGCTGTAACTACAAAGAGAAAAAGATTCCATTCAACAGGGATCTATGCAAAGACTTTCATGAGTGCTAGAAAAATTATTTATACAAGTAGAGAGATGAGCAGACCTGGTGTGATGATTTTGAGAAGACGTGATGTCTGAGAACAGCAGTGACCGCTTTTAATGGAAAAGCAAAACGGCCATTAGAACCACGCCTGAGATCTCAGGCGGCATTAGCGCGTCCTGTTCAAATTGGTGATGGTAATAATAACCTCAGCACATTTGGCAGTGATCACATACTCTCCACTGCACTGTGACCAGGTGAGTGTGACATTTCCAGCAGGACAGAGTGTGTCCTTTTACTAAAGCCAGAGGCTTGGGAAACCATGTCTTAGAAAGAATGACTTGAAGGAATCAGTCCCCAGAGGAGACTGGTCAATGTCGTCGGCTATTTCCAGGTCTCTCATTTGGAAAGAAAGAAACTTGTCTTAGGTGTCACCAGAGAGTAAAACTGGGTTTAAAATAAAGTGCTAGGAAGACATGCTTTGGTTATATTTGATAAAAAGATATTGGTCATATTGGATATTAAGCTAATTTCTAACAATTAGGACTTTATCTCCCATCAACCCAAAGAAATTTAAGCAGAGTGTGGGTAGCCACTTTTCAGCTACATTAAAAAAATTATTCACAATAGGAAATACTTGGACTAAGTGATTTCCAGCTAAGAGGCTGTGGTACAATGAACATGTAGCAAATCTAAGGGGTGTGGTCCACTGTTAAAAAAACCTTACTCAGAAAACCTTTTTCTTTCCTCTTTTCATGAGATCAACACCATCTCCTTTTCCCACCCCTTCAGGTTGGAGCTTGGCAAAAGCAAGGCAGGAACTCCAGACACTAAAAAGCAGCGAGGGAGTCTCTATGGCACTTTGCAATGATTGGAAAACAGCCAGTCCTTGGAGTCCACAGCGCTTGTCCTTCATCATGGGTGACATTTGAGAGAATAGGTGGGTAACCCAGTGAACCAAGATGTTCCTACCTGGATTTAGGGCTCTGGAGGTTTTGACGGCTAAGGAGTCGGGCAGCTGAGACTCGCTTTTTGTGGACATTGGATAGACCTGTGGGGAGAATAACAGTCTTCCTGAGAAGGTGTTGAATGTTCCATTAAAAACTCCCCAGGCGGGGCAAGGTGGTTCACGCCCATAATCCCAACTACTTAGGAGGCTGAGGTGGGAGGATCACTTGAGGCCAGGAGTTCAAGACCAGTCTGGGAAACATAATGAGATCTTTTCTCAGAATATTAATACAAACAAACACTCTGCGGCATTTTCTTCACCCTCTACTGACCCTTCTACTGTTCTCTGGAGTAGAATGAGAGACAGAAGAGAAGATGAGGCAGGCATTGGTTGGGATGGGTGAGGTGGTTGTGGGTAGTGCAGAACAAAAAGAAAATCTGGTTGAATTAAGTTGAGAAGAGGATGGTTTGGAAGAACATGGTATATTACTAGAGAGAGAGAGAGAGAGAGAGAGAGAGAGAGAGAGAGAGAGAGAGAGATTTCCCAGCACTTGTTTTACAGAGTGTGGGAAGGCAGCAAAGTATTCATTTTGGTAAGACTGCACTAAAGGGAGATCAAAGCAATGAAGCCCATCTTCCCTAGGCACCTTCTGGAGGTGAGATCGTCTGCCTTTCCCCCATTGTCATGAATGCCTCCCTAGAAGGGTGGTGGGAGGTACCTTGCGTGAGTTCTGGAGCTTCGGCCACATAGGTGAGGCGGAACTTGTTTCTCTTCCAGCTGCGGTCATTGCTGATGAGGGAATTGTTCGCCTTTTCAATGTTGACATCATCTCCCACACAGAAGACATCACAGGCTGCCTGTGGTGTACACAAGGCTTTCAGTGACCTCTTTCAGCCAAGTGGATCTCCTCGCCAACAGCTCCAAGTCATGGCATGTATCTCTACATCCACCCATCCATCCATCCATCCATCCATCCATCCATCCATCCATCCATCCATTCATCTATCCATCCAGTAACCCTTCCCTCCTTCCCTTCCTCCTTCCCTTCCTTTCTTCACTCTACCCTTTCATTATCTTCCTTCCATCCATTCACCCATCCACTCTGCCATTCATCTACCCTTCCACCCTCCCATCCATGTATCTTTCCATCCATCCATCTGTCCACTTACCCACCCATCCACCCACCCATCCATCCATCTTTCCATGCACCCATCCTTCCTTCCATCTACCCATGCACTCATCCATCTTTCCATGCATCCATCCTTCCATCCATCTACCCATCGACCCACCCACCCATCCATCTATCTTTCCATGCATCCATTCTTCCATCCATTCACCCACCCATCCATATATCTTTCCATGCATGCATGCATCCATCCATTCATCTATCCATCCATCCATCCATCCATCCATCCATCCATCCATCCATCCATCC
>NC_045443.1:114932175-115009256 GCF_002776525.5 Piliocolobus tephrosceles
TCCATCCATCCATCCATCCATCCATCCATCCATCCATCCATCCATCCTATATATTTTGAGTGTCTGCAATGTGCTGGACATGTCAGATTTGCCATTGACTTTAGGACCTAACCTGCACTTAAGATATAATTCTATTATGTCATTTATTCCTATAATTAATGTGTGTAGAGGTTTAACATTAAAGAAGAAAGTAAACACCTCAGAATTTTCCAATCCATCTTCCTCTAAATATTTAAGAATTATATAAAGGCAGAGCATATTGAATGTCTGGATGACTGCAAATACATTTTCCTTTTTTTTTTTTTTTGGTCAAGCTCACTTGTTCTTCGATTTTAACAATTCTAAGAATTGCTGTCCTTATTTATTTATTTAAGACAGAATCTCACTCTGTCACCCAGGCTGGAGTGCAGTGGTGCGATCTTGGCTCACTGCAGCCTCAACCTCCTCCCCAGGTTCAAGTTATTCTCATGCCTCAGCCTCCCAGGTAGCTGGGATTATAGGCATGTGCCACCACACCCAGCTAATTTTTGTAGTTTTAGTAGAGACAGGGTTTTGCCATGTTGGCCAGGCTGGTTTCGAGCTCCTGGCCTCAAGGGATTTGCCTGCCTCAGCCTCCTAAAATGCTGGGATTACAGGCATGAGCCACCATGCCCGGCCAATGTCCTGAGTTATTTTTAAGATAAAACCACAGATAATTCAAAATAATGATAATTTTTAAGAATAGTTTTTACCATTGTTTGACCTCATGTTGACTTTAAAACAATCCAAATGTTCATCAGTGGATGAATGGATTAACAAGACTTGACACATCCATACAATGGAATATTATTTGGCTACAGAAAAGGATGAAGTTCTGAGACATGCTACGGCATGAATGAACCTTGAAAACATTATACTAAGTGAAAGAAGTCAGTCACAAAAGACCACATTATGATTCCATTCATATGAAATGTCCAGCACAGGGAAATCTACAGAGACAGAAAGTAGGTTTGTGGTTGCCAGAGCTGGGGGTGGGATGGGAGGACAGGAGGTTGACAGCTAAAGGGTACAGTGGCTTTTAACAGGCCTTCCTTCCTGGTTGCTCAGTCAGGGTTGACTGATGGAAATCAAGCAACAGAATTATCCCAATGGGTATAAAAAGCCATTATTTCAACTCTCCTTGTCTGGGAGGAAATGCAGGAACAGGCTGATAAACACTGCCTCCCCACATGGAAATCCTCACAGCCCAGGGGCCTCAGCTTCCCCATTTACTTTCTACCTGCGTTTGCTTTCAGGATGAAAAGTGCCATCTAAATGACAGAAGGTTGCATAGTACTCTTCTCCCTGGGTTGCTGATGAGTATGCATTCCAAGGCTAGGATGGCATGGGTAAAAGTGGCAGGGTCTACATTCATTACCACCTCCCAGCCTAGAATGGTCAGTTTAGTCATCCTCATATGCAGACAGAAGGCCATGCATGGTTCATTTATTCTCCTGTGCCCTTAAATTTAAAACAGCTCTGGTCAATAGGATGTCTTATCATGATGGAAAGGTTTTACACCGTCTAATATGGTAATCCCTACCCCTGTGGCTACTGAGAATGCAAAATGTGTATTCTTAGTTGCTTACTGCAACTGAGCAATGAGATTTTTTTTTTTTAAATACTGAAGAAAGATAACAGTTTATTATAATTTATTTTATTTAACAATCTAGGAAGTTCGCAGCCATCAGCAGTTCCAGCGCAATTTCAGGTACAATTGGGGATTCTGGAATCTCAGTGGAGCTGTGAATGTAGTGAACGTTGTATGTAAACTATGTGCCATGCCTGGGAGCACTTTGGGAGGCCCAGGGGGGCGGACTGACTGAGCTCAGGAGTTCACGACCACCCTCGGCGACACGGTGACACCCCATCTCTACTAAAATACAAAAATTAGCTGGGCATGGCGGCAGGTGCCTGTAGTGTCCCAGCTACTTGGGAGGCTGAGGCAGGAGAATAGATTGAACCCAGGAGGTGGAGGTTGCAGTGAGCCAAGATTGTGTCACCGCACTCCAGCCTGGCGACAGAGCAAGATTCTGTCTCACAAACAAAACAAAACAAAACGAAACAAAACATGTATACTTTTGTTAATACAGGGATAGGAATCTCTCTCTCAAATTAACTTCATTTGTTTTATTCTCAGCAAACTGACCTGGGCCACTCAACATGGCTTTTATCATTCCTGATGTTAGCACATGTTCTATTTTTACAATACATTCCTGACCTTCAGAAGGTATCAATTAGACATGCATGGTACCAGGGACTTCAAAGCCACCATATGCTTTCTCTTCTACATCCATCATGTTCTCATGGAATTCTACTTTGCTTCCCCAGGAACTTCAGTAGTTTCCTGGTGAGGTGGGGATGCAGAGTCTGTCACTCCCTTCTGTCTGGAGGAAGTCAGGAATGGGATTTTAAACCTATTAAATTAAATTAATTAATTAGTTTTTTAAAGACATGAGGTCTCACTATGTTGCCCAGGCTGGTCTTGAGCCCCTGGGCTCAAGCAATCCTCCTGCCCAGCCTCCCAAAGTGCTGGGATGACAAGCATGAACCACCATGCCCAGCCCTATTTAATTTTGAACTGTGTAGATAGGTGTAGATGTAATTCATGTAACATACAGTTTACTGTTTAAACACGTACAATTTTGTGGCATGTAGAACGTCCATAAGGTTATGCAACCCTTCCCACTATCTGCTTCCAGAACATTCTCATCACCCCCACCCCCCACACTGAAAAACTTTTTTATCTATTAGTAGTCACTTCCATTTCCCATCCCCATAACCCCTAGAAACCAATAACCTGCCTTCTCTCTCTATGGATTTTCTGATTCTGGACATTTCATATAAATGGAATCCTGCAATACATATTCTTTTGTGACTGTCTTCTTCCACTTAGCATAAAGTTTTCAAGGTCCATCCATGTTGTAGCATGTATCACCACTTCATTATTTTTTATGGATGAAGAATATTCCATTGCATCGATGTATCACATTTTATTGACCCATTCATCATATTTAATTTTAATTAGCTTAAGTTTAGATTTAAATGGCTATGTGTGGCTAGTGGCTACCATATTGGTCAGTGAAGATCTAGCACAAGAGGGGTACACTTGTCAAAGTTGGTAGACTACCAAGATCTTCAGTTTGGTTTGATTGACCAACTCTATGTTTTTCTGTGTACCTGTATACCAAATGTGAGTGAGGGATGGCTTCCTCCTAGCCCTGACATTCCAAAACTCTGTAATTTTTTTTATGGACCAACTCCTTGCCCATAATGTAGAATGTTGGATTCTGGGTAGAAAATATGTGCTCTCAGGACACCCAAATTTGTCTGAGCTGTTTAAAGCTGTATTTTGGCTGGATACATGGGAGAGGTACTAAGGGTTCTCTCAAGTTTATTCTCTTCTTGATGGTTTAGGTGCTGTCTTTGGGGGTGTGGGGAGCATTACTTCTCCCTGTAGGTCCATGAGATCTAGATTACCTTGAAGACCTTCTTGGCCCAGGTCCTGAAAGCCTCTTCCTGCCCACAGAGCTCATCCCCTTCCCTCATCTTCAGGATTCTCTCCCCTCCCAGTTCTTCCAGGAGAGTGTCCACAGCATGTCCGAAGGCGCAAAAGTGAGGGTACGCTCGTGAGCCAAGACCAAACACTGAGAACCTGTCAAGGGGACAACAGAATGTTCATGCTAAGGGACTGTGGGGAATGTGGGGAGTGTCTGGTGTAATGGGCTAAACTGTGTCCCCCAATATTTCGTATATTAAAACTCTAATCTCCTTACAATTGTATTTTGAGATAGGGCCTTTAAGGAGGTAATTAGGGTTAAATTAGGTTATAAGGGTAGAGCCCTGTTCTGATAAGATTAGTGTCCTTATAAGAAGAGGAAGAGACACCAGACCTCTCTCTCTCTCTCTCTCTGTTTGGACGTAGTAAGAAGGTGGCCGTCTGCAAGCCAGAAAGGGAGACCTCACCAGAAAGCAACTCTGCTAGCACCTTGATCTTGAACTCTGGCTTCCAGTACCATGAGAAAATAAATTTCTATTCTTTAAGCTGTCTGTACGTTCTAGAATTACAGCCAATACCACTTAGTCTGTGGTATTTTGTTATGGCAGCCTGAACTAATATATCTGGCATCTCAAAAAGAACAATGTTTAGCTGATGGTGGTCAGGCAACCCCAAGCTCATCTGTGGAAGGGCACTTTAAACCTAAGGGCTCTCAAGGGTTTCTCTCCCTTTCTTTTGGTCTCTTTTAATTACTGCCGTCATCAGGAGAATATTCTAATTCGTTCTAAGGTGGACAAATTAGGCATAGCAATGACCTAGAACTACTGGCTGTTTCGTGCATGTCCACTTCTAAGCTGGACCAACTGGGGAAATTAGTCTATTTTAGTGGAAGGCTTGAATTCTATGAGTGACATAACTAGATTAGTTTTAACTATGAAGATAATGAAACTATAACATAATGGTCCTCAGGGACTTGTATTAATGAAGAGACCAGAAGAAACTGTCATCAGCACATCAGACAGGTTCTTCTAAAAGGGGATGAAAGAGTTATAAATATTCTGGTTACATTCCTTGTAGGGTCTATGAAATTAAATTGCTTCACAGACCCTCTGTGTATAGATACCACCAAGAAAATGTTGGTGCTTGAACCAGTGGGGTCAAGTTCATGAGATGTTTCTCTGTTTTGAGGTGGGGACACTTGGACTGAAGGAAGGAAATGGAGGGCTGTGTCCTAGGTGGCTCCTGTACGGGTGGTCCACAGCTCTTCAGACACTTTCTGCCACATTTCTAGAACTTGGTCTTGGCTGTAGGTCTAGACCTCACAGTGACAGGAACAACAGGTTCATGAATGGGACAAAACACCCCACCTTGCCCCACTTTTTAAGGTCAGAGTGTTCTGCTATAGACTGTCATCTCAGATAAACCATGGAGTGGGACTTCTTAACCTACTCCATACAGGATCAGGCCCTGCCCCCTGAATCTCTTTTTTAGGTTGATGGGGACAAAATGGTAACAGAGTGAGATGGGGAAGAAGGAAGAAGGTAGGAGAAGTTGGGAAGGTACCCTCCATCATTGGAGCATGAACTTGGGGTGGGTCCAGGTGCCTCACAGGTGAAAGTTAATGTAGGTTAATATCCACTCCCCTCAAATCCACACTCATATTGTATCATTTAATCTTCCTCTTCTTTCTTGCCCTCCTTTCCCTAGAATCCCAGAGCCTTTCCAAATAAAGTATGTGGGATTAGACAGCATTTTGCCATTTACTTATCGATTTATTATTATTTTTTTGAGACAGAGTTTTGCTCTTATCACCCAGGCTGAAGTGCAGTGGTGTGATCTCGGCTTACTGCAACCTCTGTCTCCCAGGTTCAAGTGATTCTTCTGCCTTAGCCTCACGAGTAGCTTGGATTACAGGCATGCCTGGCTAATTTTGTATTTTTAGTAGAGATGGGGTTTCACCATGTTGGTTAAGGCTGGTGTCAAACTCCTGACCTCGGTGATCTGCACACCTCGGCCTCCCAAAGTGTTGGGATTATAGGCATGAGCTGCTGAGCCCAGCCTGCCATTTACTTTTAACTAATGATCTTCCTGAATCCAAAAACGTTACCCTTTTCTTGCAGGGTGGTGGCCTGAAAGGTAGACAGAGATGATGACTGGATGTGGACTGATTGGAGGGGGGACACGAAAGGGCATCTCTGTCCGAAGCCACCTGCCTCAGCCTTAGCCCAGTGCAGATCGGGAGCTCCCAGCACTAGTCATGCCTTCTGGTTAAGGTGCTGTTTCCCGAATTTCTGTGATTTATGTTTGTGATGTCTGCCATATTCGATTACCACTGACACTGTCAACCACTCATTTGTGCTTTTGAACTTGCTTTTACTTTTTCCTCACTAGCTCATCACTCCTACGATCTGAATGTTTGTGTCTCCCCCACATTCACAGGTTGAAACCTAACCCCCAATGTCATGGTATTAGTGGCCTTTGGAAGGTGATTAGGTCATGAAGGTGAAGCCTCATGAATGGGGTTAGTGCCTCATAAGGGGCTGAAGAGACCTTCCGCCATGTAAGGACGCAGCTGGAAGGCGCCATCTATGAGCCAGAGAGTGGGCCCTCACCAGACACTGAATCTGCCGGCACCTTGATCTTGGACTTCCCAGCCTCGAAGAACTGTGAGAAATAAATTACTGTTGTTCACAAGCCACCAGTTTATGGTATTTGGTATAGTAGCCCCAATGGACCAAGGCTCCCAACTCTTGTGTTCACCAACAGATGATGATTCAGGTGGTTGATTCATTAATATTCTTCTTGGTGGGCCTGAGGACCTAGACTGCAGTCACTACTAGTCACATTTCCATCACAATCTTCAGCTTATGATTTCAAAATGCCTATTTTAAGCCTCCAAACCAGGAGTTGGCAAACTTTTTTTTTTTTTTGAGACAGAGTTTTGCTCTATCTTCCAGGCTCGAGTGCAGTGGTGCCATCTTGGCTCACTGCAACCTCTGCCTCCCAGGCGCAAGTGATCTTCCCACCTCAGTCTCCAGAGTAGCTGGGATCACAGGTGCATGCCACCATGCCCAGCTAAGTTTTTATATTTTTGGTAGAAATGGGGTTTTGCCATGTTGCCCAGGCTGGTCTCAAACTCCTGAGCCCAAGAGATCTGCCTGCCTTGGCCTCCCAAAGTGCTGGGATTATAGGCATGAGCCACTGTGCCCAGCATTGGCAAACTTTTTATATGTGGGGGTCAGACAGCAAATATTTTTAGGCTTACAGGCCAAGAAGCAAAATTGAAGCTATTACATAGGCACTCACAAAACAAGAAAGAAAACAAACATTCCTGAACATTCTCAATTGATAAAATTAAAAACATAATAATAACAATTAAGCATATCTTAACACAGGTCTACTATGAGAAGACTGGAATTCATATTTTGGGAGAGAATAATAACATTTTCTTTATTGGGGTTCAAAGGTAATGTTTTCTATCATCAAACTGATTACAAATGTTCATCGGTCAGAAAAGCATTATTACCTCATGGGTTGTTAAAAATATGCAGTGACCAGGCTGGATTTGGCTCACAGGCGTTAGTCTGCCAACCCCTGCCATGATAGATTTAATAAGGGAAAAATGGGTCTGACTGTCAAACTCCAGAACTGACGTTTCAATGTTGAGCTGAAAAAAGTACTGATGTCAAAACCTATAGAATGTTCAACACCAAGAGTGAACCCTAAAGTAAACTATGGACTGTGGCTGATAATGATGTGTCCCTGTAGGTGCGTCAGTTCTAACAAACGCACCACTCTGGTGTGGGATGCTGATAGGAGGGGAGACTGTGCGTGTGTAGGGACAGGAGGATGTGGGAACTCTCTGTACTTTCTGCTCATTTTGCTGTCAACCTAAAATTGCTTTAAAACATAAAGCCTATTTGAAAATGTCCTGGAGGACATAACAGATATTTCAGTATCTAGCAAACCAGTGATCTGTATCATCTACTAAGCATTGCTCTGAGTAATTATGGAGAAGGCTCAGTTAGCGAAGGTCTGAGAGATTTGTGGCCAGGCCTGAAGGTTCTTCCTACAGGGCAACTCACATCAGTCTTGTCTTGATCAGTATCCACGAAACCAAGCATTTGACATCCTAGTTTTCTTTCCTTCCAAGAACCCATTAGACTGAATACACAACTATTGTAATACAAAATATTTGTCCACGTACTTCCTAAAATTATCTCATAGTATGTGACTAGGCCAAGAGATAATGTGAGGTTAGGGCAGTATTTGTCAAATCTGACTGCACGTTAGAGTCAACTGGAGAGACTTAAAGAAAAAAGCAGCACATGGGCCCAATTCCAGATCAAGTCCATCAGAATCTCTGGAGACGGGGCTTGGGTATCGTATTAGTCTGCTGCAAACCTCTCCAGGTGATTCTGCAGAGCCTCCAGGATTGAGAACCATGGGGTCATAGCACGTTGTCTACAAAAGCTTCTATTAAGTATACACCATAGCTATTGGGAAGGGCAGCTCATTGAGCAATATCCAGGGATTGATATCCTTCAGCACAAATAATGGGGTGAACCTTGGGTAAGGGGGCTCTGAGGGAGTGTGTATAGAAAAAGAAGTCACAGAAAGGATCAAAAACGGTGCATGGGGAGACCAGGCAATGTGACTTAATGGGTGGGAGGGGTCCCAGCCAGCCAGGATGCAGCTGGTTTTGTGAGACATGAATGGACATAAAAGGGAGACTCCCCCTCCACGATGAAGAGCTCACTTTGTAACTAGGTCCAGCTCCCCAGGAGCCTTAGTTTTCCCTGACCCCCGACCCCCTTATCCCTTTGCTCACCTCACATTGGCCAGGGGTCCAGCACTCTCAAAGTTGTCTCGGAGGTCGGGCCCATCACCTGATGATTTTTGGGAGTCAGAGTAGGAGGAGACGCTATTGAATCGGACCTTGTAGCTCCTGTCAAAACCAAAGAGAATCTGTGAGCTCTGGCCTGGAGCTCCCTCCTGAGGTCAACACCCTTGATGGATCTTCAAGTGACAAGTCCTGATTCCAGGGTCTTCTCTTGTACGTTGAGTCAAACCATAACACTCCCATGGTCTCTTCTATGATCTACCAATGTACCCATGTCCACCACAGTGGTAACCGTCCATCTGCACTTGGTCTTACTGGTACTAAAAGGGTTTCTGGCCATGCTTAACTCAGGAAACCTGAGACCCATAAAGTTAAAATGATTTAATCAGTAAGAAGTCAGGAACAGAACTAACTACTCCCCTAAACCATGAGACCATGCTTTCTTGTTTCTCAAAAAATATTTTTTTCTGAGACAGAGTTTCACTCTTGTTGCCCGGGCTGGAGTGCAATGGCACAGCCTCGTCTCACTGCAACCTCTGCCTCCCGGGTTCAAGCAACTCTCCTGCCTCAGCCTCCCAAGTAGCTGAGATAACAGGCATGTACCACCATGCCTGGCTAATTTTGCATTTTTAGTAGAGACAAGGTTTCACCACATTGGCCAGGCTGGTCTCGAACTCCTGACCTCAGGTGATCCACCCTCCTCGGCCTCCCAACATGCTGGGACTACAGGCATGAGCCACTGCGCCTGGCCCTTTCTCAAATTTTAATGTACACAAGAATCATCCTGGGATTTCATTAAAATGCAGATTCTGATTAAGCAGATCTGGGACCTGGCTTGGAGTTCTGTGTTTCTAACAAGCTCCCAGGAGATGCCAGTGTCTCCAGACTTCACTTTAAGTAGTTGGAAACTAGACCATGCTGTCCAAGATGGCAGCCATTGGCTAAGTGTGGCTATCTAAAGTGAAATTAATTTGAATTAAATGCATGTCAGTGTGGGTTGGTACACTGCAAACCTCCCTAGGTGATTCTGATGTGCATTCAGCTTTGAGAACCACTGGGGCATAGCAGGGTATCACTTGCACCAGCCACATTTCAGGGGCTCCAGAGTCACGTGTGGTTAGTGGCTGCCATAGTGGACAGCACAGATATAGAACATCTACATCTCTCTAGAAAGTTCTTCTGGACAGTGCTGGAGTATCCCATTCAATACTGTCCTTCCATAAAGTTATGGTCCTTAGACTTTTCAGGGTTCTGTCACATTTCACATTTCAAGTAAATATGAACAATGTTCAGCACTGACACCTGGCATGGAAAGAGACTGCATTTTTAAATTAAATTATTTTGAAGGCGAAGGAAGACGTCATTGGGACTCAAACCTCAGGATGAGAGGCTCAGGAACCTTCAGACTGAAAAAAATCCAATTTCTCAGTTTTCCTCTAAAAGTGGTAAGTTGTGCTCTCAGGTAAGGCAAAACCAAACAAAGCAAACAGAAACAAACAAAAAATCGGAGACCAAACAAACAAGCAACCAAAACTCCAAAACAAAACCCAAACCTCAAGAAGCAAACCCAACACACAAATCTAATTACAAAAAATTAAAAAGAAATAAGAAAATAAAAAACAAGAGAGAAGAAGAAGAAAAGAAAATAAACTGTGCATTCTGGCAGCAGGGTTTTCTAAGCTGGATGTTCTTTAAAGTTTTTGCTCCAGCATCAGGAAAGTTCTAAATATATGTAAGTGTATTTTCTGCCCTAAAATAGTCTCACATTGAGTCATGCAATATATCAGGGGGTGGCTGTGTTGTTAGTGTTGGAGGAATGGTTGATGGTTGTGGTAAAAATAACAGCACGTGCATTTGTATGAGGTTGGAGGTTTTTCCAAATGCTTTCCTTTTTATTATTACCCTTTGACCCTGCCAACAGGCCACAGAAGTGGGCAAGGCAGAGCTAATTTCTCTCTATTTGGCAGAGGAGAAAGACCAAGGCCCACAGGGGTTAAGTGACTTGCTCAAGGTCACTTAGTGAGTTAGTGACACAGCTCAGGCTAGAACTCAGGTCTCCTTGAGACCTAGATGTGTGGCCTGGGATGCTCAGGCATCGGGCCTGCATGCACACACTCGCACACACATGCGTGTACACACATGTGGACATGTACACACATGCACACTCTACCTGTGCTGGCTGTCACGGGCTGCAGCCAGACCGTGGACTTCTGTGTCACCATGGGGGAGGGGAGGCCCTTTACGGGGAAAGAAACGCAAGGGTTCCGGGTACCTAGAGGGGAGAATCGATGGTGCCCTATCTCTCCCTGAAGGAGGGGTGAGAGGGAACCTGCTGGGAGGCCATCCAGGATGCGGTGGGAAGGAGAGAGGTAGCGAGAGTGAGGACTAAGATGCTGATCACAAAGGACTCAGCAACGGTCAGTCTCCTGGGTATCAAACTTATGTGACTATGGCAGTATGTTCTCTGCCCAAAGAAAATCAGAAGGGATTTTCTTTTTTTCTTTTTTTTTGAGACGGAGTCTTCTCTCTGTTGCCCAAGCTGGAGTGCAGCAGTGCAATCTCTGCTCACTGCAACCTCCGCCTTCCGGGTTCAAGTGATTCTCCTGCCTCAGCCTCCCAGTAGCTGGGATTACAGGTGCACACCACCATGCCCAGCTAATTTTTATGTTTTTAGTAGAGATGAGTTTCACCATGTTGGCCAGGCTGGTCTCAAACTCCTGACCTCAGGTGATCCTCCCACCTCGGCCACCCAAAATGCTGGGATTATAGGCATGAACCACCGTGCCTGGCCTCAGAAAGGATTTTCTGCTTAACATAGCCAATAAACACCAGCCAGCTAGAGCATTTGATATTCACCTTAAGACACAGGGATCTGCTCCATGCTTGAGCAAATACTGAGTTGGCCTAATGGAAAGGCAGCTCAGTGTGCACACACCATGTGTCCTATACCTTGTGGGGGATGCAAGGGCTTTTCAAGGGTAATTAAATAAATTTTTTTTTGGCCAGGTGCGGTGGTTCACACCTGTAATCCCAGCACTTTGGGAGGCTGAGATAGGCGGATCACCTGAGGTCAGGAGTTTGAGACCGGCCTGGCCAACATGGTGAAAGCCTGTCTCTACTAAAAACACAAAAATTGGCTGGGCACGGTGGCTCATGCCTGTAATCCCAGCACTTTGGGAGGCTGAGGCGGGTGGATCACGAGGTCAGGAGATCGAGACCATCCTGGCTAACAACGTGAAACCCCGTCTCTACTAAAAATACAAAAACAAAACAAAACAAAACAAAAAACAATTAGCTGGGTATGGTGGCGGGTGCCTGTAGTCCCAGCTACTTAGGAGGCTGAGGCAGGAGAATGGCGTGAACCTGGGAGGTGGAGCTTGCAATGAGCCGAGATCCCTCCACTGCACTCCAGCCTGGGTGACAGAGCAAGACTCCGTCTCAAAAAAAAAAAAAAAAAAAAAAATTAGCCGGGCATGGTAGCATGTGCCTGTAATCCCACCTACTTGGGAGGCTGAGGCTGCAGAATCGCTTGAACCCAGGAGGCAGAGGTTTCAGTGAGCCGAGATCATGCCATTGTACTCCAGCCTTGGTGATAAGAGCAAAACTTCATCTCAAAAATACTTTTTTATTTCTATTTTTTAGAGACCAGGTCTTGCTGTGCTAGGCTGGGGTGCTGTGTACAATCATGGCTCACTGTAGCCTCGACCTCCTAAGCTCAAGTGATCCTCCTGCCTCAGCCTCTGGAGTAGTTGGGACTTCAGGTGCACACTACCACACACAGCTAATTTTTAATTTTTTTTTTAGAGATGGGATCTTGCTATATTGCCCAGGCTAGTTTGAACTGTTTGCCTCAAGCAATCCTTCTGCCTTAGCTTCCCAAAGCGCTAGGATTATAGGCATGAGCCACCGCTCCCAGCCATCAATGGTAAGTTTTATTAGATGCTTTTTTACTTTACCAAATACCTTTAGAACTCAGTCCCACATTAGATGCAGCTCCATTACAAGCATATTTTTGACTACAGGTATGTTTTGTCTTATGAGGTATCTTATCTTTTGAACTCAACTTCTAGATTAGCTGCAATTTCACTGTGAGCCTCAGACAGGAACCTTCTAAGGAAAGAAGTTCCATTCTTTGATTTTAGCAATTTTTTTTTGTTTTTGAAAGATCTGTCTGTTCAGGCTGGCCTCAAATTCCTGGGGTCAAGTGATCCTTCTGGCTCAGCCTTCAGAGTAGCTGAGACCACAGGTATGTGCGACCATGCCTGACTGCCTTGCACTGATTTTGAATGTAGGTTCCCAGAGAGAGAAAAATAATAAGAAGAACACTATTTACAACAGGGCTTTTTTTTTTTTTTTTTGAGAAGGAGTTTGCTCTTGTTGCCCAGGCTGGAGTACAATGGCGCGATCTCGGCTGACTGCAACCTCCGCCTCCCAAGATCAAGAGATTCTCCTGCCTCAGCCTCCCGAGTAGCTGGGATTACAGGCATGTGCCACCATGCCTGGCTAATTTTTGTATTATTAGTAGAGATGGGGTTTCACCGTGTTGGCCAGGCTGGTCTCGAACTCCTGACCTTGTGATCCACCTGCCTCGGCCTCCCAAAGTGCTGGGATTACAGGCATGAGCCACCGCCCCCAGCACACAGTGCTTTTACATCTAGTTTGTGATTTTATTCTTACTAATTAGAAAGTCAAGGCAGGTGCTATAATCTCTATTTGATAGAAAAGGAAACTGAGGCACAAGGCTGTAAGAGACTCAGAAACCAAAATATTGGCCCTAGTAGACTGCAGACACCTCACAACTAAGATCCATCACAAATGGACTTCAGAGTACAGCCACCATCCAGAACTCAAATGTGAACCCCAGGTGCCGAAAGTCAATGTCCAGTTACCCTCAGGGGGTGGCGGGTGACGTCAGAGGGGTCATTCACTTACTTCCTTTCTTCCTGCACAGAGTTGGGGTGCCTCATTTCCATCAAAGCACAGCCAAATTTCTGGAGGTGAAAACATATGGGTGAAATTAGCACATCTTAGTAAATGGGAAATCAGGTCGGGCACTGAGGGTCTGGGGTCCTGGCTGTCACAGAAGAGACTGATGCCTGGAGGTCAGGATGTCAGGAGTGGTCAGGGGCTCAGGCTGGACAGTAATGCCTGGGTTACAGACTCAGTGGATACACCTGCTGTTTAAATGACTACAGAGGTGGACCCCCTACCCCCAGCACACAATTTCCCTTTGGAGACTTCCTTCTTTAAAAATATTGTCCCCACGTCCCTCATCTACATCAGGGGATATCAAGCTCATGATAGGAGCAGCCATTGCAGACAAATAGCTTATTTAGGTGACAACATTTTCACCAGGGACTTGCTAACTAGTGGACACCCGTAGACTGAGTACTTGGAAATGTCCAACCTTTGTATAACTTGGATCCAAATGGAAATTACTGGCTTTGAGGCTCTGGGAGGGTTTGCTACTGTACAGCAGGTGCAGGAAGAGTCTCAACTGTGGCCCCCACTTCTTCCTGATGATGGAACCACACTCTTGAACAGGTAAAAGCTCATCTCACCTCCCCATTCTCAGGGGGATCTCCGTTGCCAAAGGTGCTGGTAACCACGAGGACCAGAGTTTCATGTTCCAGATGCACGATGTCATATTCTTCCATGGACATCACCTAGGTGGGCGGGGCACAGGTAGGGAATGGGGAGAGGAAGAAGGGGATGAGGAGAGAAAAGAGGTGGGAGAGACAGGAAGCGATGAGGAAAGGGGAAGAGGAGAGAAAGGAAAAAATGTGAGTCATTTTGAGTCATCTTCTTTCGAAGGAGAACTGAAAGATCTGGGGTGTTAGTATTTCAGTGGGCTCAAGTGGGTAGAACTAAATGCTTTTTGGTAGCGTGGGACCTTGCTATGGTCACTGTGGCCTGAAGGATTGTGGAGAGTCTGGAGCAATGGTTCAAGAGATTGACAGACACAGAAACAGATCTTGATGGAATCCCTTGGGATTCTTATAGTCAATTGGTCTTGGATTCTTCCTGACCCCAGTTAGGTTGGGAATGATCTGGCTAGAGCTGACTAAGTCTTCTCAACCTCCTCTCTAATCCTGCCACAAGCAGCGTGGAGCACCTGACCAAACAAGTGTGAGATATCTGCCTTCTGGAAAGATGATTGCCCTGTGTCTCATCACCATCTGAGCAACATTTCTCAAAATAGGTTCTAGAAAATCCCAGTCTCCTGAGATGCTCCATGAAAACAAGTGATCCACGATCAAACATGTTTGGGAAACGTCTACATTCTATCCTCGCCTCCTTTGGAGATTAGAACACATGCTTATAGATTACAGGCTCTGGGAAGTCCTGCCACAGCAATGAAAACCATTGCGCTGTACTTCAGGCAAAGCTTCCCAAACTGACCTCAGAATGGTTTCTTATAAACCCTCTAACATTTGGCACTAAAGAAGGGAATTTCATTTTGTAACTCCTGGATTCATGGGGAGAGGGAAATCACAGTCCCCTGAAATTTATGCCAACGTGTGTGTGAGCTGATAGGCATTGTCAGTCGTGCTTTCATCCTTTGCCAAAGGCTTCTTCTCTGTTGACTTCCCTCTCTCCCTTTCCTGCCTTAATTTACCATGAGAAGCTGGTGGAGCTAGGGCTACCCCCCACCTACCTTGGCATCAAAGGCGTGTTTGAAGATCTCACACAAGGTCTTGGCATAAGCTTGCGATTTGCCTGTCTCCGTGGCATAGAGGATGGTTGCTTTGACCCTCTTGGCCATAGCCTGCCCCATCAGCTTGGCCGAGAACTTGACAGCTCTGGAAGGAAGAAGATGGAGATGAGAAATGGGAAACAGAAAGGGGGAGAGAAGATGCTGGATTGGGACTTTTGTGCAAGAACCAGGATCCGTGAAATATAACAGAAGAGAACTCTCTTGATCTTTGATGACCTCAGGAGTTTCCTCAGAGGCACTTGAAGCCCTTGTGTTTAAGCACCATATTATTAAATCCTTTATTTTATTTTATTTTTTAACTTCTCTAGAGATAATGCTGGATATTAAATCCTTTATCAAATCCCACCAGAGGCCGGGCGCGGTAGCTCATGCCTGTAATCCCACACTTTGGGAGGCTGAGGCGGATGGATTGCCTGAGCTCAGGAATTTGCCACCAGCCTGGACAACAAGGTGAAACCCCATCTGTACTAAAATACAAAAGAATTAGCCGGGCATGGCAGCTGTGCGCCTGTAGTCCCAGCTACTTGGGAGGCTAAGGCAAGAGAACTGCTTGAACCCAGGAGGCGGAGGTTGCAGTGAGTCGCAATCGCACCACTGGGAACCACTGCACTCCAGCCTGGGAGACAGAGTGAGACTCTGTCAAAAAAAAAAAAAAAAAAAAAAAAAGCAAAAAAAAAACCCACCAGAGCAATTAGTCATGAGTTAAAAGGAGTAGTTAAGTTTTGCTAGCTTGTTACTTGATTGATCCCAGGCTTAAGAACCTTGGTTCGCCGAGCATTGCCTCAAAAGCTGATCGTTCATCCATTTCCTCTCTCTTTCATTCATCAAATATTTATTAAGTGCCGAACTATGTGTCAGTATTGTTACAGGAACTGGAGACCATAGAGAACATAGCTATGGCATGCACCTGTCATGGGGCTCGTATTCTAATGTGTGTGTACATGCACAGTGTGAATGAGAGAAAGAGAGAGAGAAATGAATCACGAATAAGTCACCAGGCATTGAGTTTGATGGGATTTTAGAGGTTTATTGGTCCACAAGGGAAGGACCAGGTCTGATTTATTCAGCAATGCATGCCAAGGGTCTTGCACAGAGCCTGATACCCAATAGGCACTAAATACATATCTATCAAAAGAAGTTATGGGATGGGCAGAGTGGCTCATGCCTGTGATCCTGGCACTTTGGGAGGCTGAGGCGGGAGGATCACTTGAGGCCAAGAGTTTGAAACCAGCTTGGTCAACATAGCGAGACTTTGTCTTTTAAAAAAAAATAAGTTATGAATTTTAAAAGATGCTGCCACTGAGGCCCTGGGGAGTCTGAACGTCAAATCCAGCCTCTTTCTAGCTAAACAGAAAAGCTCAAACCAGTGTCTCTTCCTTTTGCTCTACGGGGCAGGGCGAGTTCCGGGGGCATGTAGCAGACAGGCCAGAGGCTCAGAAATACCCGGGCTCTACTCCTGAACAAGCCTCCCTGTTGTAACTAGAAAACTCATTGCAGACAAGTTGCTAACTTTCCCCCACCTGGGATTATCAGCGTTAAGTTCATTATTTTTTAGAATCAGGGAAACCGCCCACGCTGCAGGAAGACTTAGCTAAGGGGAAGAAACAGAAAGGAATAAAAGGTACCTGGAGGGTTCCCTTTGAATAATTTGAGCATAAAGACGCATCTATAATTAATTCCCATTGTTACTACCTAAAACTCAATAGTGCAATTAATGTTTTAGATTTCTCCCTCCCCTTTCCCCCCAGAGACAGTGGAGCTGAACTGAAGCCAACAAGTGCCCTCCCTGAGAACATCTGAGATGTTCTTGTCAGGGAAATGCTGGCTGCTGATGTGTTCTTGCTTGGCTGGGGGATGGGATTAGGGTGGAAGGAGAAAGATGGATGGAGGGAGGGGAGAGAGAGGGAGAGAGAGAAAAGAGAGGGAGAGAGAAGAGAGAGAGAGAGAAGAGAAAAAGAGAGAGAGAGGAGAAAAAGAGAGAAGAGAGAGAGAAAAGAGAGAGAGACTGATTGATTGATTGATTCTATGGGCTCTATTAATGGAGCCAGGACCTAGGTTTGGGTCCGTGCAAGACCAACGTGTGTCTTGCCTCTTGGGTCCAAGGCTTAGATGATACCTGTTGTACAACTAGTTATCATACATAGAGAATTCTGGACCTGAGGGAGCTGAGGAAACAGAGTAGTGTCTTCTGACAAAAAGTTAGCTTCAAACAGTGGTCTTTGGTAAGTGGATCAGTGGGGTTCTGTTGTTTTGGGCAGAAGGCTGGCATCCCCATTAAATCAACTTAGTTAATCCTACCCTACTTGTCAGCTGGTTCCCTGGCTGCTCAGGCATGATTCAGGAAAATCACTCCTCAGTAGTCTCAGGCCATAACCCCCTTCCTGCCCCTCTTTGCTTAAACTTTGTTCATCTCATTCTTTAGCTCAATTGTCACCTCCTCTAGGAAGCCCTCCCTGACCTCCCAAACTCCACGAACCATTATTATTTCCAGGAACCATTCCTCGATGGTACCTTCCACAGCTGCCATGTTTACTGTATTTGTTGATTCTTTGACAAAGGAATGGCTGTGAGCTTCATGACAGCAGGGACAGCGTTTGTCTAGCTTGCCATGATCCCCCTGAAGCCTCACATGGTGCCTGGCACGGAATCTGTGTAGCTAGGACTACAGGCGTGTGCCGCGACACCCAGCTAATGAATGAATGAATGAATGAATGAGTCAACGAACGAATGAGTAAAATTAGGGGTCAGCTCTGAACGAGGGTGCTCTCCAGGCAGTAGTGTGCTGGAGCCAACTAACTCCAGCTCCTCCCTACTCTGGGTTCAGTGACTTCCTAGGCCAGGCGCAGTGGCTCACGCCTGTAATCCTAGCACTTTGGGAGGCTGAGGCAGGAGGATTGCTTGAGGCCAGGTGTTTGAGACTAGCCTCGGCAACAAAGTGAGACCCCTCCAGCCTGGGGAACAGAGTGAGACCCTATCTCAAAAAAGAAAGAAAGAAAAAAAAGAAATTGGTCATAGTGGGAATATTTCCATCATGAAAACTGGCAAACATGAAAATCAAGGTATTACTGTTACTATTTCTATTATTATTATTATTAGGAGGGCTGGTTCACCACCACACCATTGCCCCAGGACAAGAATTTAGGAAACTGGGGTGAGGAAAGTGAGGCTGAGAAGGGGAAGAGTTGGAACGACAGTCACAGCTCAGACTCAGAGGCAAAGAAGGCACAGGTGGCTGGAGAAGCCCAAGAAATCATATCCTACGGAGAGGTCAGAGGGCACAGGAGTCTGCCCAGCCTCCTTCTCTGGCTCTCTGAGTTCGTGCGCACATCCACCCCACCCGCCCACCGCAGGAAACTTACTCTGCCAGCTTCTTGAAGCCGATGGCTCGCCGCTTTGTGGGGGTCCCGTTGGTACCTTTCCAGACGTGGGTGTTCCAGGGATCAGGCTGGGAAGAGAGGAGAGGGCTATGGTCATTCACTGCAGTGAGGGCATCTGGCTCCTGTTGGGGATGCTCAGGACCCCCTGGGGCTTGTGACTGCCTGACCCTTGGCCTCTGAAGGGAAGACTTCTGCCCACTGGTGACCACCATGGGGGTAGGGATGCAGGTGGCGGGCGGGGGGGGGGGGGGTCCTTGCCCAGTAGGTGGTCTGGCCTTGGCAGTGTCCTGCTAGCTCTTTCCCCTCAGCCCCCAGTCCCTCTCAAACTGTCTTCTTGTGACCCCTGACTACTCGCTCTCATTTCATCCCCCTCTCTCTCTTTTAAGAGACAGGGGTCTCACTCTGTTGCCCAGGCGGGAGTGCAGTGGTGTGATCATAGCTCACTGCAACCTTGACCTCCCTAGCTCAAGGGATCCTCCTATCTCAGCCTTCCAAATAGCTGGGACTACAGGGTGTGCCACCACACTCAGCTAATTTTCTTTCCCTTTCTTTTTCTTTCTTTTCTTTTCTTTCTTTCTCTTTCTTTCTTCTTTTTCTTTCTTTTCTTTCTCTCTTCCTCTCCTCTTTCTTTTCTCTTTCCTTTCTTTCTCTTTCTCCTTCCTTCCTTCTTTCCTCCCTTTCTTCCTTTCCTTCCTTCCCTCTCTCCCTCCCCTTGTCTCCTTCTCTCTCCCTCCCTCTCCTCGCTCTCCCTCTCTCCCTGTACCCCTCTTCGTCCTCCCCCCTCTCCTCCTCTTCCTCTCCCTCCCTCTCTTTCTTTCTGTCCCACTCTGTTGCCCAGGCTGGAGTTCAGTGGCTTGATCTCAGCTCACTGCAACCTCCATCTCCTGGGTTCAAGCGATTCTCTTGCCTTGGCCTCTTGAGTAGCTGGCATACGCCAGGCTAATTTTTTGTATTTTTAGTAGAGATGGGGTTTCACCATGTTGGCCAGGCTGGTCTTGAACTCCTGACTGAGGTGATCCACCTGCCTTGGCCTCCCAAAGTACTGGGATCACAGGTGTGACCCACCATGCCCACACTACTAATTAAAACAAAATTTTTTTTAGAGATGGGGTCTCACTATATTGCTCAGGGTGGTCTCAAACTCCTGGCCTCAAGCCACCCTCCCGCCTCAACCTCCCAAATCACTGGGATTATAGGCATGAGCCATCATGTTGGCCTCATATTGTCTCTCTTGTTCTTTCAGCTAGACCTGTGCTGTGCAATATGGTAGCCACCAGCCACACGTGGCTATTGAGTGTCCAGAGCGCTAGCCTGGGTTGAAATGAGCCTAAATGTGACACACACACCAGATACAGGACACTTAATATGAAAAGAGGCAGGGACAGGGAAGGACCTGGTATTCGAAGGAAGGGGTGAGCCGGTAGTTGAGCATCTCCTGGTGGAACACAGGGGTGATGCTTCCAGACATGGGGGGCACAATCCACACCCAGTCGGCAGGGCAGCCTCCCCGGCAGCGGTACTCATTCTCCATGTGCTTAATGAAGGACTCGGTGGCGGAGTGATGATCAACAATGGTCACTTTGTCACTCTGTGGGAGGAGAGGTGACATGGGTCAGGAGGTGCGAGAAGCTGGGGTATTTTGGGACTTCCTCCCCCAAAGAGCAGCATTTCCCAAAGGGTGGTCCCTGAGATGGTTTAGAACAGTGTGAAGTGAAATGGTGATTCTCTTTGCATTTCTTGTCCAGTCCTTCTACTTAGACCCAGAAGAAAGTCTTCGTTCGGTGCTATTGTATCTTTAACACCTCTCTTGTCGATCTTGCCAATCTTCCTCTCTCCCATTCCGTCCCCCACTCCCTCCCTCCCTCCTTTCCTTCCTTCATTTTTTTTTTTTTGAGACAGAGTCTCGCTCAGTCACCCAGGCTGGAGTGCAGTGGTGCTATCTCGGCTCACTGCAAGCTCCGCCTCCTAGGTTCACGCCATTCTCCTGCCTCAGCCTCTCAAGTAGCTGGGACTACAGGTGCCCGCCACCTCACCTGGCTAATTTTTTTTTTTGTATTTTTAGTAGAGATGGGGTTTCACCATGTTAGCCAGGATGGTCTCGATCTCCTAACCTCGTGATCCACTCGCCTTGGCCTCCCAAAGTGCTGGGATTACAGGCGTGAGCCACCGTGCCTGGCCTTTTTCTTTCTTTTTATATTTTTTTAATTTTTATAGGTTTTTGGGGAACAGATGGTATTTGGTTATATGAGTGGTGTTTTGTGAGATTTTGGTGCACCCATCACCTGAGCAGTATCCACTGCACCCAATTTGTAGTCTTTTATCCCTCACCCCTTCCCACCTTTCCCTACTTAGTCCCCAAAGTCCACTGTGTCATTCTTATGCCTTTGCATCCTCATAGCTTAGCTCCCACTTATGAGTGAGAACATACGATGTTTGGTTTTCCATTCCTGAGTTACTTCACTTAGAACAACGGTCTCCCTTTCCATCCAGGTTGCTGCGAATGCCATGAATTCAGTTTGTTCCACATTTTTAGCAATTGCGAATTGTGCTGCTATAAACATGTGTGTGCAAGTATCTTTTTTGTATAATGACTTCTTTTAGGTTTTTTTTTTTTTTTTTTGATACAGCGTCTCACTCTGTCCTCCAGACTGGAGTACAGTGGTGCAATCTCAGCTCACCGCAACCTCTGCCTTCCAGGCTCAAGTGATTTTCCTGCCTCAGCCTCCTGAGTAGCTGGGATTACAGGCGCATGCCACTACTGCCCGACTAATTTTTGTATTTTCAGTAGAGATGGGCTTCACCACGTTGGCCAAGCTGCTCTTGAACTCCTAACCTCAAATGATCTACCTGCCTCGGCCTCCCGAAGTGTTGGGATTACAGGTGTGAGCCACTGCGCCCCGCCTACTTTTAGTTCTTTAAGGAATCTCCACATGGTTTTCCATAGTGGCTGTACTAGTTTACATTCCCACCAGCACTGTAGAAGGATTCCCTTTTCACTGCATCCACACCAACATCTATTATTTTTTGTTCATGGCCATTCCTGCAGGAGTGAGGTGGTGTCACATTGTGGTTTTGATTTGCATTTCCCTGATTGTTACTGATGTGATGTGGAGCATTTTTTTCATATGTTTGTTGGTCGTTTGTATATCTTCTTTTTTTATTTGTTATTTATTATAGAGACAGGGTCTCACTATGTTGCCCAGGTTGGCCTTGAACTCTTGGGCTCAAGTGATCCACCTGCCTTGGCCTCCCAAAGTGCTGTGATTACAGGCATGAGCTGCTGCATCCACTGCCCTCCTCTTTTTTTTTTTTTTTTTTTTTTAATAAGTGGGAGGAAACTCAGGCAGTATCTAGCTAGAATGGCTCAACTTTGATTTGTTTTCCTTCTGTTTGCTTATTTGTTTATTTAATATTACAATTAACATATTTATGGCAACCAGTGCTGGCTCTCCATTTAGGGTGGTGACATAAAATCTTAAAATACACATTTTTAAGTAATAAAGATGAGTCGATTAAGAAATAAAACAAGCACATCCCAGCTGAGGTGGGGTGGACTGGCTGTCAGGGAAAGCTGGCCCCAGAGCCTGCTGTGGTTGATGGGTTTGAATTCACATCTTGTCCAAGCAATGTTTTCTCTCTGTGCCCACAAACCTTGTTCCCTTCCTGCACTTTTCTGTTTTCATTATTCATCTTTTTTTTGAGATGGAGTCTCGCTCTTGTCACCCAGGCTGGAGTGCAGTGGCCCGATCTTGGCTTACTGCAACCTCCACCACCCGAGTTCAAGTGATTCTCCTGCCTCAGCCTCCTGAGCAGCTGGGATTACAGGCGCTCGCCACCACACCAGGCCAATTTTTTGTATTTTTAGTAGAGACGGGACTTCGCCATGTTGGCCAGGCTGGTCTTGAACTTCTGACCTCAGGTGATTTGCCTGCCTTGGCCTCCCAAAGTGCTGGGATTACAGGAGTGAGCCATAGCACCTGGCTAGTTTTCATTGCTCATCTCAATCACATCCTGTTGTCTCTGGCTTGACAGACTTCATGCCAGTCCATCAGGCCACATGCCACACTCCTGAAACCTTATTCTCCATGGTTAAGAGAGAAGGGAGGTGGCCTCCTTCCCTCTTGCCCTGTCTCAACTTGTCCCTTCCCTTTGACATTCCTCAGTGCACCCACTCTATCCAGATCTGACATGGGGATCTATGGCTTCTATTCCTATCCCTCCACGGCTTGATTTAACACATTCATTCTGCTGTCTGTGTGTGCCTCTCATGTGCATCTATGGGGGTCTAGCTGCCTAGACTGGAAGCTCCCAGAGGACAGTGATGGCCCCTATTATAGAGAGCAACTTCCAGTCTCTAGATCTCCTGGTTGGCCCAGGAGAATCCTAGTTGATGTCCATTGTCCTGGCATAGTTATTACTAGTGTCCCCCTCTGGCTCTCAAAAGCGTTATGGTGGCCAGGCGTGATTCACACCTGTAATCCCAGCACTTTGGGAGGCCGAGGCAGGTGAATCACCTGAAGTCAGAGTTCAAGACCAGCCTGGCCAACATGGTGAAACCCCATCTCTACTAAAAATACAAAAATTAGCTGGGCGTGGTGGCGGGCACCTGTAATCCCAGCTACTCAGGAGGCTGAGGCAAGAGAATCACTTGGACCCGTGAGGTGGAGGTTGCAGTGAGTTGAGATTGTGCCACTGCACTCCAGTCTGGGTGACGAGTGAAACTCCATCTCAAAAAAAAAAAAAAAAAAAAAAAGTGTTGTGGCTTAGTTGATACATTTTCCAGCCATCCTGCTATAATGCCATTTAGCACAGCTTTATGCATTTAGGAGCCTATATGTTTCTGATCATGTTGAAGAGTATTTGCCTCTGTTATGTGATAGTCTGAGGCCCTAAGAGATGACAAGACAGAAAGGATGCCTCTTGTCTGAATTCTAAAGAACTCTAAGCAACAAGACAGAACACTCCCCTACTTCTGCCACCGTCTGTTCACCTCTTCATCAAATGGTCCCCACCCAAGATCCACACTGGAGAGGAGGGCATGCAAGATGGAAGTTAGACCATGTTCATGGACACAATCCCCCCAAAGGTAGTGTCTGGCAGTGAGGTCTCTTGACCCTCTGCACTAAGGCTCTGAAAGGTTTGAGCTCCCATTTGAGGCTTGACCCTGGCGGTGTGGGCCCTGGTGTTACCTGGAAGCTATAGAGAACCGCGATATTGATCTCCACCAGCGCCTGGTCCTTCCACAGGGAGGACGTCTTCCTCATGTCTAAGTTCATCTTCTTGGCCACTTCCTGAAAGAGGAAGGAAACACAGATTTACAGGCTGGAGTATCTCTGGATTTCAGATTGAAGAGGGACAGGGCTAGTGGCATGAAAGAATTTCTTTTCTTTTCTTATAAATGGAGTCTCACTTTATCGCCCAGGTTGGAGTGCAGTGGTATGATCTCGGCTCACTGCAACCTCCACCTCCCGGGTTCAAGCGATTCTCCTGCCTCAGCCTCCTGAGTAGCTGGGATTACAGGTATCTGCCACTATGCCTGGCTAAGTTTTTGTATTTTTAGTAGAGATGGAGTTTCACCATGTTGGCGAGGCTGGTCTCAAACTCCTGGCCTCAAGTAATCTACCTGCCTTGGCCTCCCAAAGTGCTGGGATTACAGGCATGAGCCACCTTGCCTGGCCAAGAATTTCTTAATTAATTAATCAACTAATTCATAGACTAATAAACTCATTCAAAAATTTTTTATTGATCTGTTAGACTAGGTATGAAATAAAAATGTAAAAATATTTAAAAAGTTACAATTTTTATTGAGACCCTACCAGCAGCAGGAAACTAGAGACTTGGTTGGCCCTTTAATTATTAAGCTTGTATTCTAATGGGGGAGAGAGACACTTAATATAGTGGTAGGTGCTAATTCCTAGGAAGAAAATAAGGAAATGGGAAGAAGAGGAATATAGGGGCTGGGCTAATTCAGCCGGGGTAGTCAGGGAAGGCCCACTGTGGAGACAGCATGCAAGGCGAGGCCTAAGTGATGAGAAGCAGTCAGATATCCGCAGATCTGGGGAGGGAGCGCTCTAGGCAGAGGTGGCAGCAACAGCAAAGGCCTTGGGGTGGGATCAGGCTTGGGCTATCTTACATACAGAAAGAAGGCCAGAGGGTGCTTGGAGGGTGGTACGTAAGGGGTAGTTGGTGGGAGTGAGACAGAACTAGCTGGTGTAAGATCTTGAAAGACAGGTCAAGGAGTGATGTATATGTTATTCCAGATGTGATAGGCACAGGGGGCAGGATCTCTGGAGCATTTTTTTTTTTAGATGGAGTCTTGCTCTGTCGCCAGGCTGGAGTGCAGTGGCGTGATCTCGGCTCACTGCAACCTCTGCCTCTTGGGTTCAAGTGATTCTCCTGCCTCAGCCTCCCAAGTAGCTGGGACTACAGGTGCATACCACCACGCCCAGCTAATTTTTGTAATTTTAGTACAGATGGGATTTCACCATGTTGGCTAGGATGGTCTCGATCTCTTGACACTGTGATCCACCCACCTCAGCTTCCCAAAGTGCTGGGATTACAGGCGTGAGCCGCTGCACCCAGCCCCGGGAGCATTTTAACAGAGATGTGGGTCTGTGAGTGCATCATCTGCTGTCTAGTAGGAAAAGCTCTTCATCCGTCCTACTCTGCCCCTAGAGTGGTCACGACCTAGCATCTAGGCCATGGGTGCTTTGAGCTCATGAGGCCCCTACCACACTCCATCTGACAGATGAGGAAGCTGAGGCTCAGAGAGGTGCCTGGACTTGTCCAGTGTCCACAGAACCAGCTAGCCTCAGAGCTGGAGCCCAGGGAGATGCCTAATATCTAAGACCTTGGAGCTGCTCTCCAAACAGCTGATACCTTTGGTAAAATTACTTGTAAATAAAGGAACTCATGACATACATGTTACAGCTAAGGCAGAAGCAGGAGCTGGCGTCAGGAGCAGGGAAGACCCAATAGCAAGTGCATTAATTAAAGCCCTGCTTTTCACTTCCTCTGTCAATACTAGTCACTGGTGGGAACCCAGGTCTCATTATGGGACTAGAATGCAGCAATTTCTTGGGTTTGGGTAAACTGCTCCCAGACCCAGCTGTCAACGTTTGTACATCATGGCAGGTGGAATTGGAGGGTCGGGTGGGAGAAAGGCTCATTTCAGTTACCCGGAGACTACTCTTTGCAACTGAAATGTAAACAGAAATCAGAGAGCCGACTTATTAACTCACTCTTTGAGGCTGAGGCATTAGTTTCTGCTTGGGGTCTCTATCAGCGACACATTTGCAGGAAGTATACATATAAAGCTGGAGTGTATGACAGAGGAAAGTACACACACAGAGGAAAGTATGTATAGAAGAACAATGCTATCGTTATTTTATGCATTATTTTGGTTAAAAGAATAGAAATTAATTGCAGGGGGGAAAAATCTCCTTAAAAAATAATCCCCAAATGCAAGTTGAGCCACATCTACGAAAACTGCCTGAAACATTTTTTCCTCCCTGCCAGAAGTTTGCACGTATTAGTGGTTGTTTAGGCTGGGCGTGGTCGCTCACCCCTGTAATCCTGGCACTTTGGGAGGCCGAGGTGGGTGGATCACCTGAGGTCAGGAATTTGAGACCAGCCTGGCCAACATGGTGAAACCCCATCTTTACCGAAAATAATAATTAAAAAAATTAGCCGAGTGTGGTGGTGTGTACCTGTAGTCCCAGCTACTTGGGAGGCTGAGGCAGGAGAATTGCTTAAACCCGGGAAGTGAAGGTTGCAGTGAGCCAAGATTGCACCACTGCATTCAAGCCTGGGTGACAGAGCGAGACTCCAATCCCCTACCCCCCAAAAAAAAGAAAGAAAGAAAAAAGAAGTTTGCATGCATCAGTGGTTGTCCAGAAGAATCTCCTAGGGAACTCTGCAAAAATGCAGATACCCAGGGCCCACCCCAGACCTATGACATCAGAAGCCCGATGAGTGGGACCCAGGCATCGCGAAGCTCCCCAGGTACCCTCCAATGTGTGGCAAAGCTGAGGATCCCTGACATCTGTTTTCCACAGTGATACCAGTGGCTTTTTTTTTCTTTCTTTGAGATGGAGTCTCGCTCTGTCGCCCAGGCTGGAGTGCAGTGGCGCAATCTCAGTTCACTGCAACCTCCGCCTTCCCAGTTCAAGTGATTCTCCTGGCTCAACCTCCTGAGTAGCTGGGATTATAGGTGCATGCCACCATGCCTGGCTAATTTTTCTATTTTTGGTAGAGACGGGGTTTCACCATGTTGGTCAGGCTGGTCGCAAACTCCAGGCTGTGATATGCCTGCCTCGGCCTCCCAAAGTGCTGGGATTACAGGTGTGAGCCGCTGCGCCCAGCCAACCAGTGGATTTTTAACAACACAAACCCCATGCTCGGTTCTGGGTTCTAATCTTGGTTCTGTGCCTTAGTTCCTGTGTGACACAGGCCTGGTGCTTAACTTCTCTGTTTTTCGGGGCCCTCTTTTGAAACAAATCCAACAGCAGCAGAGTGTTGTCAGAGACATTTGCTGACAAAAACGCAGCAATCATGATGCTTTCACCAAAGTTGGGCTTCAGGAAGCACCGCTCCAGCACTTTTTAGTAGATACGGATGACTCAGCCCGGGAGGGAATCAGACCCTCCGCCGAGAAATGCTTAGAGTAGGGAACCACTGCCAACCCTCCTCCCTTGTTTTTTAGAAAAGACACTAAATATGTCCCGAGTTTGTCAGTCATCCTCAAGCTTTTCTAACAAGATTTAAGACCGAGAGGCAGTGGAGTGGGGTGGTAATGAACTTGGACCATAAAGTCAAACCAGACACACGTCCCAGCCCTGCTGCCCGCTAGCTGTGTGACCTTGAGCTTGTCATCTGTCGAAGGGGGATTCTCATACCTCAAGGTTCAGGTGAGGATTAAATGAGAATGGAACACAGAAACAGTGCTTCGAATGGTGTTAGCACATGCTCTGTGCTATGTGTGTGTTTGCTGTCATTTTCATCGTTGTTAAAGACATGGATGCCCCTGGCATTTCCAGGGGCTTCTCTGGGACTGCAGTTCTATTCTAACCCCTTGAAGTTTCCAAGCTACCAAGCTCATCGTGGAGAAAGGGACTGCTGAGCTGGCACCCTCTCCTATGTACTTTTCCCTGTGGTGACCAGAGAGGGTCCTTACCTCCAGGATATTGTAGCGGGAGTTGTCACAGTAGTCGCGGACACCAATCTCTGTGCCCATGTACCAGCCACTGAAGGGACAGGCGCTGAACTCCAGGCCGCCAATCTCCAGGAGCATGTTGGACACGGCAGGGAGGCCGTACCACTTCAGCCCCAGGTCCTTGAACCACTCAAACCTGCAGGGAGCAACAGGGCCCACCATGGGCAGGACAGCTTGAATCTAGAGAGGCTGAAATGCCAAGGATTGAGTGGGACTGACAAGGTCAGAATACGGTTCCTGGGCCCTGCTTCAGATCCATGCAATCGCAGGTTCTGCAGCTCGGGCCTGAGAATGTACATTGTTAACATATTTCTCAGGTGTTTCGGATGGATATCCAGGCCTGGAAACTACTGCCTTAGGCTGCCGTTTCTCTTCCAAACCCACCCTGAAAGTGAGTCCAGGAGAAAGTGTGGGGACCTCTCTCCTGCTTCCCTGACTGAGTACCCTCCTACCCTCAGGGCCTTTGCACAGGCAGCCCCTTCCTCCTGGGATCTTCTCCCTTCCTTCTGTGCTTTCAGTTCTTACTCATACTTTAATTTTCAGCTAAAACCATGCTTATTCTGGAAAGCCTTCCCTGAGGCCCAGCTGGTCAGGGAATTTCATCCTAGGTACCATATATTTCCTTTGCAGCACTTTATTAAAATTAAGTGGTTATTTGAGTAATTATGTGTATAAGCACTTCTCGTCCCTGAGATCATAAGCACCACGGGGTCAGGGATTGAGTCAGCCCCCGAAGCCAGCACAATGCCTGGCCTGCATGGGGAACAATGAACTGTGTTGGATGAGCCAATAAGTGAATGAATAAACGTAGAGGCTACATTTCACCAAGGAACTCGGTGAGTTCCCAGATATCAGGCAGTGTCAGAAGCCTCAGCGCACCTGCTCCCTCTCCAAGGCTGGGGCTAGGGTGAGGCAGGTGTGGCATTATCCTTGGGTGTAAAATTTAAGTCGCGGGAGCTATTAGCTTGGTGCAAAAGTTGGCTGTGGTTTTGCAATTACTTATGAACCAATCTAATAGTTTCTCCCTCTTAAGTTTACTTTTGCCATTAAAAGTAATGGCAAAAATCACAATTACTTTTGCATCAACCTAATAAAAACTCAATAATTAATATCAGTGCTATTATTTATCTATACAATATTTTAAATTAATGCAACATTTAAAAAATCAAAATGTATGCATATATATGATGAACAATGACGTAGGATTCCACCCTACACTTGTATGGTACCTTGTTCATCTCACCCTAATCTCAGTCCTGAGCTGGATCCTATCTTTATTGAAAATGTTGATATATTGTTCATCATGTGCTTTTTTTTTAAAAAAAAAATTAACTTTGAGACCAGAAACTATAAAACTACTAGAAGAAAACATCAGGGAAATGCTTCAGGATATTGATCTGGGAAAGGATTTTATGAATAAGACCTCAAAAGCACAGGCAAAAAAGCAAAAATAAATACACAGGATTATATTAAACTAAAAAAACGTCTGCAGAGCAAAGAAACAAGCAACAGAGTGAAAAGACAACCTAAAGAATGGGAGAAAATATTTGAAAACTATTCATCCACCAAGGGATTAATATCCAGAATATACAAGGAACTCAAACATTTCAAAAGCAAAAAACCCAAACAATTGGATTAAAAAATGGGCACTTGCTCTGAATAGACATTTCTCCAAAGAAGACAGATAACCAACAAATACAGGAAAAAATGCTCAACATCACTTATCATCAGGGACATGCAAATGAAACCCACAATGAGATAACATCTTATCGCAGGACGGCAATTATAAAAAGACAAAAAATAACAAATGCTGGTGAGGTTGCAGAGAAAAGGG
This sequence comes from Piliocolobus tephrosceles, assembly GCF_002776525.5. Lineage (NCBI taxonomy): Eukaryota > Metazoa > Chordata > Mammalia > Primates > Cercopithecidae > Piliocolobus > Piliocolobus tephrosceles. Next base: position 114,961,679 of record NC_045443.1, read on the forward strand.
AACTCTTAAACACTGTTGGGAATATAGGCTAGCACAGGAGTATGCAGAACTGTACGGCAGATCCTCAAAAAACTACAAATATAACTACCACGAGATCCAGCAATCCCATCAGTGGCCATTTACCCAAAGGAAAGGAAATCAGGTTGGGCACAGTGGCTCACGCCTGTAATCCCAGCACTTTGGGAGGCTGAGGCAGGCAGATCATTTGAGGTCAGGGGTTTGAGACCAGCCTGACCAACATGGTGAAACCCCGTCTCTACTAAAAATACAAAAATTAGCTGGGTGTGGTTGTGTGTGCCTGTAGTCCCAGCTACTTGGGAGGCTGAGGCAGGAGAATGGCTTGAACCTGGGAGGTGGAGGTTGCAGTGAGCCAAGATCGCACCACTGCCTGGGCTGGAGTGAGACTCTGTCTCAAAAAAAAAAAAAAAAGGGAAAGAGCATCAATATGTCAAAGTGATATCTACATCTCCATGTTTATTGCAGCACTATTCACAGTAGCCAAGATATGGAATCAACCTACATGTCTAACAACGGATGAATGGATAAAGAAAACGTGTGAGGTAAAGAAAATGCGTGAGATATACATATATATATATATGTATATAAAATATATATTGACTATAGTCAATAATAACATAATTGTACATTTCAAAATAACTTAAAGAGTATAATTTGATTGTTTGTAACTCAAAGGATGTTTGAGGGGATAAATACCCCATTCTCCACAATGTGCTTATTTCACATTGCAAGCCCATATCGAAACGTCTTATGTACCACATAAATATATACATAGATAAATACATATATAAAAATATACACACCTACTATCTACCCAAAAAAATTAAAAGTAGTAATAATAAAAAAAAAAAACTCTACCAGGTCTGGTATGGATCAAGTTCAAAAGAAATTTGGAGTCATGAACTCCAAATTAATTATCTATCTCTCTCTCTCTCTCTCTCTCTCTCTCTCTCTCTCTCTCTCTCTCTCTCCACACTGGAATACCATTCAGCCATAAAAAAGAATGAAACCACGTCACTCACAGCAACATGGATAGAACTGGAAGACATTATGTTAAGTGAAATGAACCAGGAACCAACAGTTAAACACTGAATATTCTCACTCATAGGTGGAAGCTAAAAAAAAAAATTGATCTCATAGAAGTAAAAAGTAGAACAGAGGATGCTGGAGGCTGGGAGGTGGAGGGAGAAGGGGGAATGGGGAGTGATTTGCTAAAGGATACAAAATTACAGCTAGAAAGGAATAAGTTCTACTGTTCTATACCACTGTAGGATGACTATAATTAACATTAACATACATTTTCAAATAGTTAGAAGAAAGGATATTGAACGTTTCCAATACAAACGATAAGTGTTTGAGACAATGGGTGTGTTAATTACCCTGATCTGATCACTACACATTATATATATTAAAACATCGTTATATATCTCATGAATATATGCAATTATACATCAATTAGAAAAATAGAATGAAACATTAATTTTGATTTAAAAATATTGCATTCTTATATTTATCTTGATTATTATTGAGTGTGTTAGCAACCCCCTTGATTTTATTCAATCCCAGGTGTGAGTCTAGTGCCTCACAGCGGGTGTCCTTCACTCTCAAAGGGCAAATGCTGTTTGTGTTGCTGCCCTGAGACCTTGAAGCAACTTTATGACTCCAAATTCCTTTTGAACTTGATCCACACCAAGTTCTATAGAGTTTTTTTTATTATTATTTTTAATTTTTGTGGGTACATAGCAGGCGCATGTATTTATGGGGTACATGAGATGTTTTGACGCAGGCCTGCAATGTGAAATAAGCACATCAGGGAGAATGGGGTATCCATCCCCTCAAGCAGTTATCCTTTGAGTTACAAATAATCCAATTACACTCTTTATTTTAAAATGTACAATTATGTTATTATTGACTGGAGTCATCCTGTTGTGTTATCAAATAATAGGTTGTATTCATTCTTTCTAAATATTTATTTTTTGAGATGGGGTCTTGCTCTGTTGCCCAGGCTGGAGTGCAGTGGCACGATCTGGGCTCAACTGCAACCGCTGCTTCCCAGATTCAAGCAATTCTTCTGCCTCAGCATCCCAAGTAGCTGGGATTATAGGCACGTGCCACCATGCCCAGGGAATTTTTGTATTTTTAGTAGAGATAGAGTTTTGCCATATTGGCCAGGATGGCCTCGAACTCCTGACCTCAGGTGATCCTCCTGCTTTGGTCTCCCAAAGTGCTGGAATTACAGGCGTAAGCCACCGTGCCAGGTCTCTATTTTTTTTTATATACCTCTTTTTTTTTTTTTTGAGATGGAGTCTCCCTCTGTCGCCCGGGCTGGAGTGCAGTGGCTGGTTCTCAGCTCACTGCAAGCTCTGCCTCCCGGGTTTACGCCATTCTCCTGCCTCAGCCTGCCGAGTAGCTGGGACTACAGGCGTCTGCCACGTCGCCCGGCTAGTTTTTTTGTATTTTTTTAGTAGAGACGGCGTTTCACAGTGTTAGCCAGGATGGTCTCGATCTCCTGACCTCGTGATCCGCCCGTCTCGGCCTCCCAAAGTGCTGGGATTACAGGCTTGAGCCACCGCGCCTGGCCTAATACCTCTTAACTGTCCCAATCTTCCCCTCACCCCCTTCCCAGCCTCTGGTAACCATCCTTCTACTCTTCATATCCATGAGTTCCATTGTTTTGATTTTTAAATCTTATAAATAAGTAAGAACATGTGATGTTTGTCTTTCTCTGCCGGCCTTATTTCACTTAACGTAATGATCTCCGGTTCCATCCATGTCGTTGCAAATGACTGGATCTCATTCTTTTTTATGGCTGAATAGTACTTCATTGTGTATCTGTGCCACATTTTCTTTATCTATTCACCTGTTAATGGACACTTAAGTTGCTTCCTTAGTGTTGCAGCTATCGTAAACAGTGCTGCAAGAAACACAGGTATGCAGATATCTCTTTGATATACTGATTTCCTTTCTTTTGTGTATATACCCAGCAGTGGGATTGTTGGATCATATGGTAGCTCAATTTTTAGTTTTGTGAGGAACTCCAAACTGCCCTCCATGGTGGTTGTACTAATTTACACTGCCACCAACAGTGTACAAGGGTTCTCTTTTCTTCACATCTTTGCCAGCATTTGTTATTGCCTGTCTTTTGGATAAGCCATTGTAACTGAGGTGAGATGCTATCTCATTGTAGTTTTGATTTGCATTTCAATTGAGAGAACTGTTTACAATTCTACAGGACTGGATCATCAGATCCTATAGAGTTTTAAACAGTTCTCTCAATTGAAAATGTGGGTCAGGTACAGTGGCTCATGCCTGTAATGTCAGCACTTTGGGAGGCTGAGGCGGGAGGATCACTTGAACCCAGGAGTCCAAGACCGGCCTGGACAACATGGCAAAACCCCATCTCTACAAAAAATACAAAAATTAGCCAAGCATGGCAGTGTGTGGCTGTAATTCCAGCTACTTGCAGGGGCTGAGGTGGGCGGATCACTTGAGCCCAGCAGGTCGAGGCTGCAATGAGTCACGTTGGTGCCACTGCGCTCCAGCCCGGGCAACAGCGGCAGACCCTGTCTCAAAAAAAAAAAAAAAAAAAAGAAAAAGAAAAAGGAACAGGAAAAGAAAAAGCATGCTCACAACAAGACAGTATAGTACTTCTGCTCTTTCAATGCTTAGGGCTGGAAGAACGGCAGGTCCTTGTTAATGGCTTAGGAGTGAGATGGTTCAGAAAAGGTGGTGGTCTCTAGGCTGGTCAAAGAGGTCTTTTTGCTCCTTGAGGGAACTCACTCTGCCCAAGCCCGCAGTGAGGACAGGAACCAAGCCCCCCTTTTCCCTTTCAGCTTCTCTCTGGACTAGAAAGCAAGCCAGGGGGGACAGGGCTGGGCAAAGATGGGCACTGGGCAAACCCACTCACCCTCTCCCACCCCTTGCCGGTCTCTCTTACTTGGGGTGCCTGATGGGAACTTCCAACACCAGCTCTGGAGGAATCTGGAAGAGCTCAGGGTCATTGCCGTTGGCCTGAAGCAGGAGCGGCAGGACGTCGAAGCGGCCTCTCGGGGGTTTCCAGCCCTGCTGTATGCAAATCTGCAAGCAGACCCGGCCAGGTAATGCCACTGTAACCCACACCCTACAAACATGACCCTTATGTGGGAAGCGGGGGTGGGGTGGATAGAGATTCAAATGCAATCCCCCAGGAGACATTTCCTCTGGAGGCTCTTGGATCACGTCACCTGCTTTATAAAGTTCTCCCTGACATCATCATGTATTAGGTTGGTGCAAAAGTAATTGTGGGTTTTGCCATAACTTTCAATAGCAAAAACCACAATTACTTTTGCACTAACCTAGTCACTAGCATGATTTCTCATGGGCCCACAGGACAGAGGGCAAACCCTTCCTCTGGCACTGAGTGTTGTTTTCCGGGTCTTCCCTGCCCACTGGAATTTCTAGAGGGCAAGGGCTGAATCTGACTAACAAGTGCATCTGCAGGTTGCCAGCTCCGTGTTTGTATTAGGTGTTGTAAGATACAAAGAAAATCTGCTGAATTTGATGAAGGCAGATGTATTAGAATTACAGTATAAAATGCATTTGTTAGAGCAGCTGTCCAATAAAATATAATGCAAGCCACCTAAGTAATTAAAACTTTCTAGTAGCCACATTAGGGAAAAAAACAACAGGTGAAAATAATTTTGATTTTATCTTTTTTTGCTAGGCTTCTTCAAATCACAGGAGAAAATAATTTTAATAATATACTCATCTTAAATAAAGTTCAACAATGTCCTTGATATTAATATTATTAATAGTATATAAAAACATTACTATCATATATTCTAATTATATATTTGACATTAAAATTAAATATGTAACACACTTATTCATCCAATAAATATATCAAATAATACATTAAATATCAACATTAATTTATTAATAATAAATTATGAGTGTATTTAAATATATGTAACATTAAAATTAAAATACACTTATTAATCCAGTGAATCTATTAATTTGTTAATAAATATATTATCCTAATGTATCCATATTATTACTATTTCAACATCAAAAATGATCAACGGGCTGAGCACGGTGGCTCATGCCTGTAATCCCAGCACTTTGGGAGGCTGAGGTGGGCGGATCAGGAGGTCAGGAGATCGAGACTATCCTGGTCAACATGGTGAAAGCCTGTCTCTACTAAAATACAAAAAATGAGTTGGGCATGGTGGTGCACATCTGTACTCCCAGCTACTCAGGAGGTGGAGGCAGGAGAATTGCTTGAACCCAGAGTTGCAGTGAGCTGAGATTGCACCACTGCACTCCAGCCTGGCAACAGGGCGAGACTCCGTCTCAAAAAAAAAAAAAAAAAAAAAAAAAAAGATCAATGAGTTATTTCCCTCTCTTTTTTGGACTCAGACTTTGAGATCCAGTGTATATTTTCTCTTATGACATATCTCAACTGGGACTGGCCACATTTCAAGTGACCAACAGCCACAGGTGTCCCTATTAGGGCAGGGTGAGAGGGTTTCAAAATGTAAAATTACATGGTTAGGTTTGGAATGATTCTTTGTGCTTAGTAAAAAGAGGAAGCACCAAATCATGGTACAGGAGAACACGTCCTGCTCAGCAAGGTTTCCAGAGATGGAGCAAGAGGAAGAGTTTGGGGCGTTTATGTTCTGGTGACCACGAAGACAAGGTCAGCCAAGTACACAGTTAGCGCTCAGCCAAGTGGAGCAGGGAGTCTAAGCTGGCTGCCTCTAAAATGGCACAGGTGCAGCTCTTGGTTGCCCTGGTTACAGTCCCCTCCTCATAAGAATAACATTTTCATAAGAAAAGCCACATGCAAACGAAGTTGGCAGCCAGGAGGGAGTGGAGCAGCCCTTAGCTTTGCCAGCTACATCTTAAAGGAGGTACCACCGGGGAGGGGCTTGAGCAAAGGACAGTAGTGAAATTCAGCAGGGTATGAGTTGGGTGATAAAGGAAAGGTGGTAGCAGGCCTGTGTGCCTGAGATCATTCTAGACCCGGGATGTGATTGTGCTGTCGTGTGGGCATGGTCCGTATAAGCTACCATGTCTTACCTGTACTACCTGCCCACACTACCACCTGGAAGGAACCCTGGGCTGGGAGATGGTGGTAGTCACTTTCCTGGTGGCTTTTATGAACTGACTTGGGCTACCAGTAACTGTAGTGATACTGGTGACAGGCAAAGTCAAGCCTACTCAAAGGCTCGGGTGGCTCAAATTGTCATATCAACAAATGAATGAATGAATGATATGAAACTGACATATCTCGTAACTCAGAAAAGGTGGATACCAGATATGGCTTCCATTTCTCGGCTCTTCCTTTCCTGGTGAGAGGCAGGAGCTTTGGACTGTAGTTCTAGCTTTTCTTCTCTACTCATTTAGCAGTCTTTTTTTTTTTTTTTGAGATGGAGTCTCACTCTGTTGCCCAGGCTGGAGTGCAATGGCGCGCTCTCTGCTCACCACAACCTCTGCCTCCCAGGTTCAAGCGATTCTCATGTCTCAGCTTCCTGAGTAGCTGGGATTACAGGTATGTGCCACCACGCCCGGCTAATTTTTGTATTTTAGTAGAGATGGAGTTTCACCATGCTGGCCAAGCTGGTCTCCAACTCTCAACCTCAGGCGATCCGCCCCCCTCAGCCTCCCAAAGTGCTGGGATTACAGGCATGAGCCACCGCGCCCGGCCCATTTAGCAGTCTTGAATAACTCACTTGGCCTTAGTGAGACTCGGTCTACCCATCTGTGAAATGGGAGAACAGTTCCCATCAGGAGGGCTGAGTGACCAAATGTCCAGCTGTAAAATAATTAGAATGGGGAACAGCCTGATGGAGAAGTAGGTTTGGAGAAGGAAACGACCCCATTGGCGGCTGTCCCTGTGATGATAGTATTAAGGCCGGAAAAGTCTGTGGGTAAAGTCTGGGGACGTAAGAGCCCATGTTGGGGCAGGGTAGGGGGCGGAAACGCTCGCACCTCTGTGAACTGCACGTTGGCCGGGTCCCCCAGGGTGGAGCCGTCGGGCTGCTTGTAGCCAGCGTAGCGGATGAGCTGGGAGTTCCAGACTCGGAAGTCGTGCTTGCCATCTGTCCTCTGGGGGAATATGGTGATGGCAGACCTGCGGTGGAGAGAAGGGAACAGCCGGCATCAGGGCGGGACTTGCGCTGTGGGAATATACTAAACATGGTGCCACCCAGGGCCACAGCCGCTTGAGGCTCAGGGTGGATTACCTCCGTGCCAAGGTCCTCAGCGCCAATGGAGCGGCGGTGGGAAGGGAGGGGCCGTGCTCTGTTCCTCCACCGGAACTATGGTGTGAGGAAAACGGTGGAGGGGGTGGGAGGCCCCATGCCACCATGCTGAAGGAAAGAATCTCTTTCTAGCTGGAGACTTTTAAATAATAGTGACTTGAGCCAGTCTTCCAAAGGGTTATTTTGCAGCCAGTCATTTCCATGGCAACATCAGACCCTGTTTCCCTTTAAGAATGCACTATGTGCCGGGGCGGTGGCTCACCCCTATAATCCCAACACTTGGGGAGGCCGAGGCGGGTGGACCATGAGGTCAGGTGTTCGAGACTAGCCTGGCCAACATAGTGAAACCCCGTCTCTATTCAAAATACAAAACATTAGCTGGGTGTGGTGGTGCACACCTGTAATCCCAGCTACTTGGGAGGCTGAGGCAGGAGAATCGCTTGAACTTGGGAGGCAGAGGTTTCAGTAAGCCAAGATCACACCACTGCACTCCAGCCTGGGCGGCAGAGTGAGACTCCATCTCAAAAAATAAAAATAAAATAAAAATAAAAAAAGAATGCACTACAGGCCAGGCATGTTGGCTCATGCCTATAATCCCAGCACTTTGGGAGGCCAAGGCAGGCAAATCACGAGGACAAGAGATGGAGACCATCTTGGCATACATGGTGAAACTCTGTCTCTACTAAAAATACAAAAATTAGCTGGGTGTGGTGGCGCATGTCTGTAGTCCCAGTTACTTGGGAGGCTGAGGCAGGAGAATCGCTTGAACCCGGAAGGTGGAGGTTGCAATGAGCTGGGATCACACCACTGCACTCCAGCCTGGCAACACAGCGAGACTCCATCTCAAAAAAAAAAAAAAAAAGTAATGCGCTGCAGAATCCAGATTCCAGTCTTCTCCCAGTCATCATTAATTCTCATCCACTTTGCCCACCCCCCTTACCAAAGCAAAGTTTACAGACTTCTGATTAAAAAGCAATCAGCTTGCATTTGCATTCACATTTTATTTATTTAAAAGAAAACTGCAGGTCACTAGCCATTGGCTTCACCTGCCTAAACAGGCAACAGTGAAGGCTGTATTCTTTTATTAATTGTGGAAAGCTGTTGTCTGCTGAAGGTCCTATCTGGAGCCTTAGTCTCTCTGTTAAAAGGGAGGTCAGCAAGTATTAGGTGTTAACAATATCTTAGCACCCAACTGAGCCTTTCTCCTCGACATCATCATCAGGGTTGGAAAAAGAAAAAAAAAGGAAAATAACTTTCTTATGATGTAGTTCAATGTCATCTCACGGCAGGAGCTCTTGCCAGCTGGACTCATTGGTCCCCCATCCCAGGCTATGGAAACACGGTCCCGGCTTCTTGTGTCAACACAAAGATGGCATCTCGGGTCCAACTCGTTGCTTCTAGATCTTCTCACATAAACATTTCTGTCCAGAACTGTGTCCCTGCTAATCCCCTTGGCTGGAACCCCCCTCTTCCATTTTACATCCCAGTTCAAGACCTGATTCAAATCCGCGTCCTCCATACAGCAACCCCGTCTCATCTAGTTTCACAGGGCCTTCTTTCTGAGCATGGTTTTTAGGTCTTACTCTCTACTCTCTACACAAGACAATGTAGCATGTAATTCTGCAGGGGTGATGCATCACAGCTGAAGGTGAGTCTAGAATCCAGGCTGAAGGCCAAAATCACATGGAGTCAAAGATGCTCTTAAAGATCTCTTAACAGAGGCGCCATTTTGGAGATGAACACACAGTGAGTCAAACAGTTTTCCCTCCAGCACTAAAACACATTGCTGTTTCTCTGGTTGAACATCCGATAAAGGGTGTTTGTGTAATGTGGATATTTTTAAAGTGTGTTTAGAAACACCAGAATCACACACAGTGAGTGGGGTGTGATGCCTACTCTATGTGCAGAAACTGAGACCAACGGAAGAACCAGAACACGTATCTATGCCTCTACTCTCCTGCATCCCTGAGCACAGTGTAAACCTGCATCTCTCCCTCTCTTCTTCTCTCTGCTATCCTTCCCCTCTTATGCATAGATTATTCCTATCACATGATATACATTTTTTTTTTTTTTTTTGAGACAGTCTCACTCTGTCACCCAGGCTGGAGTGCAGTGGTGCAACCTTGGCTCACTGCAACCTCCACCTCCTGGGTTCAAGCAATCCTCCCACCTTAGTCTCACAAGTAGCTGAGACTACAGGCACACTTCAGCACGTCCTACTGATTTTTTGCATTTTCTGTAGAGATGGGGTTTCACCACGTTGCCCAGGCTGGTCTCGAACTCTTGAGCTCAAGTGATCCATTCACCTTGGCCTCCCATCTTGCTGGGATTTCAGGCGTGAGCCACAGCGCCCGGCTGCATGGTATACATTCTTATATAGTTCTCATCATTTTCAGACATGAGGGTTAAAAATTATAAAAAGAAAAAGAATCTGCTGAATGTTTTCTTTAATAGATATCACAAAGACCCCCTAATACAGCAGTGAAAAAAGGGGAGGTGCACTGCTGGGCCTGGGGTGACCATACTCAGAGCCTGCTCACAGCCCCATTTGAAAACTACCAGAAGAGACGAGGCGTGGTGGCTCACACCTGTGATCCCAGCTCTTTGGGAGGCCGAGGCAGGTAGATGAGCTGAGGTCAGGAGTTTGAAACCAGCCTGGCCAACATGGTGAAACCCCGTCTCTACTAAAAATACAAAATTTAGCTGGGCATGGTGGTGCGTACCTGTAATCCCAGATACTCGGGAGGCTGAGGCAGGAAAATTGTTTGAACCTGGGAGGTGGAGGTTGCAGTGAGCCAAGATCGTGCCACTGTACTCCAACCTGGGTGATAGAGCAAGACTCTGTCTCAAAAAAAAAAAAAAAAAAAGGGAATCCACCAGCAGAAGAGCCCAAGAGCCCATAAACTCCTTGAGGGCCTAACTTTGAAGAGCCCATAAACTCCTTGAGGACCTAAACCAGAAGAGCCCATAAACTCCTTGAGGACCTGGCCTAACCAGGTCCAGATACACGGGAGGGTTCTTTAATATTCTTTAAGGGGTGAGGTCTCCAGGAAAAGAGTTGTCTTGGGAAAGAGACCTAAATACCAATTCCTCGTGCGGGCCCAGGCTTAGATTACAGGCCCTTTTCTTACTGGTGAACTCAGAAAACTGGCAAACCCATTTCCTTCTTAAGGAAGAGAAGAGACACATCTAAGAAAACTCATGCTTCATGCAGAGAAGCCACTTTTGGATGAACTCAGTGAAGCCCGGGGGCTTGTGGGAATATCCCTGCAGTGATCCTGTGTGGCTCCAAGATGGGACTGGTGCTCAGTGGCTGGGAACAGATGCCACGGCAGCAGTGAGCCAGCAGAGTCAACAAGTGTAGCCGGCTGTCTGTGGGGCCCCAGCTGTTCCCTTCCACCTGTCCCTCTCCTAGCTGAGACTTGTCAGCATGGCCACCACCAGCCACATGGATGTCTGCCTGCCTCAGCCTGCTCCCTGTGGCTTTGTTCTTTGTATTGTTGAAGAGGAGTCCAAGGTGTGGCTTGGCTGGGTGGAACCTGAAGGGGCAGTTCCCATCGCATCGGCAAGAGAAATTGCCTTTTAAACCAAGGAAGATTTGGTTTGGTTTGTCTCCAGGCGACAGAGAAAGACACAGTAAAAGCAGGTCACCACAAGCAATAGGATTTTCCGATTCCTGGGAATCTCAACTATTTGTTCCTGTCCTCTCCACAAAGGATGCTGAACTGTGGGTTGAACATGATGTTTGCTGCTGTAGTTTTGCAAACCACACAGGAGTCCACTTGCCCCAGAAAAGAAGGAACATGGGATGGGGTATGGAATAAAGATGCTGGGGCCAGGCGCGGTGGCTCATGCCTGTAATCCTGGCATTTTGGGAGGCTGAGGCGGGTGGATCACTTGAGGTCAGGAGTTTGAGACCAGCATGGTCAACATCATGAAAGCCTGTCTCTATTAAAAATAAAAATTAGCCAGGTGTGGTGGCGGGTGCTTGTAGTCCCAGCTACACAGTAGGCTGAGGCAGGAGAATCGCTTGAATCTGGGAGGCAGAGGTTGCAGTGACCCGAGATCACACCACTGTACTCCAGCCTGGGCGACAGAGCAAGACTGTCTCAAAAAAAAAAAAAAAAAAAAAAGATGCCAGGACACCTCTCCCTGCTTGGCCTGTCTCCCTGAGATGACGAGCACTTCCCTGGCAGGTGAGCTGACTCCAGAGTCAAAGTACAATGCTGTGGGGACTTTTGACCCACTGCTCCCCAGTGCCCAGCTGGTCAGCTCACCTGAGGTTCCCTTTGTTGGTGGCATACTTGACGTGGTTGCAGATGTAGTTGAACATCCCGTGGGCTGTGGTGCAGTCGCGAGCATCAAATACCTGGAAGAGGCGCAGGGTGGAACTGATTGCCTCTTCTTTCCCTCTCTAGCTCCCCAGCGCAATCTTCCCATTTTAGGAGAACCCAGATCCCACTCCAGTTGCTGCTCCATTGGTGAAGTGGGCACCTTATTACTGAGTCCCAGGCTGCATTTTATATTTTCTCTTTTCTATCCTAATAACCAAAGCCAATTTGAGCAGAAAAAAAAAATCTCCTAAAAGTAGGCATGGCATGTAAGTGAACGTGGGAAAGGAATAGTAAATGAAGGGGAGTTTAAATGGGCTAGTTACATTTCCTGTTAGGTTACTAGGGATTAGGGATTAAAAAAAAAAAAAAAAAAAAAAAAAAAAGAACAAAAATCAAACAAAACCCCCCTGATCTTGATAACAAATCTACTTCCAACTTTAAACTATTTCCTAAAATAAAATCATAACCAAGGGACACAGAAATGAATGCCTTCAGGGAGTAGGCAGATAAATAAGCTGAGTAGGTACAAGACAAAAGGGAGTGGTGAGGTCTGCGGTCAACTGAAAAGTATAAGCCCTCCCTTCCAAGAGATATGCAAGTTCATTTTTGCAAAAGCACTGCGTTGGCTAAGTAAGACATGATTATCATCTAGAGCTGGCTGTGATCTTAGAATGTGGGACCCTATGACCACCATCTGATAGGTCACCATGGCCACCAGGTACCCTTGACAGAAGCTTATCCTTTTTAAAGCTCCATCCACTCCCCTTCCCCTCTTCCCTCATTTACGGGCTCTTCAAAGTATCTGACTTCACCACCTACCTGCAGCTTGGACCACTGGATCCTGCCCACACAGCGTGAGGCATTCCGCCAGGCATGCTTGGCCCCGTAGATGAGCTCTGTGTCCTTGAGTTGGTAGGTGCTAGTGGCTTCGATCTCTTTGTTCACCTCTTCCAGCCTTTCCATGTGGGCTTTGGAGCCAAATCTGAATGAAGAGGAAGGGACATGGGAACATCACCCCGTCTTCTGAATTAGAAGTTGGTGGAAGGGGAGAGCTATTCCAAGAGGCTGGAAGCTACAAAAAATTCCAAGTTGACTTCTGGATGCAACAGTTTGATTTCTGGATGCAAGATAAAGCAGACACTGCAAACTCAAATGTCCACAAAGGCTTAACATTGTACATACAAGTCAACCAGCTGGGTGGGGACTGTGGCAAACAGGTGAGCCAGGCCTTGTCCAAAGGGGGCAGCCATGACTCCACTCCTGCCACTTGTCACCTGACAGGAGCGGGGGCCCATGACTGCCAAATCTTTCCAGAGAAACTGGAAATCTGACTTTTAAAGGGAACTCTTCTGATTTTTAAATGTTGGCAATGAATTCAATTTTAGAAAGTTAAAAAAAATTTCTACGAAAAATTTTTGGTTTACAGAAGGGTATACAGGATAATATAATAAACCCCCATGTCCCAAGCCTAAAAAATAATATAATAGTTTCTTGGGGAAGGCTTCCCCATGGTAGACAATTCTCTCCCCAGAAGTGACTGCTATGTTGAACCTGGCGTTTACCATTCTCACACACTTGTTTATATCTTTGCCACATGTGTGTCTATCCTTCAACCATGTACAATGTCATTCTGCATGTTTAAAGCATTCATGTAGGCTGGGTATGGTGGCTCACATAATCCCAGCACTTTGGGAGGCCGAGGAGGGTGGATCACTTGAGGCTAGGAATTCGAGACCAGCCTGGCCAACGTGGCAAAACTCTGTCTCTACAAAAAATACAAAAATTAGCTGGGTGTGGTGGCGCATGCCTGTAATCCCAGCTACTCAGGATGCTGAGGCAGAGAATTGCTTGAGTCTGGGAGGCAGAGGTTGCAGTGAGCCAAGATCATGCCATTGCACTCCAGCCTGGGTGACAGAGCAAGACTCTGTCTCAAAAAAATAAATCAATAAAAAAATTCATATAAATGGTGCTATACTAGATGTATCCTTTTACAATTTATCCTTTCTTTTGCTCAAAGTTAGCTATGAACTGCAGTTCCATTAACATGCAGAGCACTAATCCCTTTGATTTTTACAGTTGTATAGTATTCCATCACTGGAATATACCACAACTTACCCATTCTCCTGTTGATGGCATTTATGTGGTTTCTTTTTCTTTTCTTTTCTTTTTTTTTTTTTTGATGGAGTTTCACTCTATTCACCCAGGCTGGAGTGCAGTGGTGTGATCTTGGCTCACTGCAACCTCCATCTCCTGGGTTCAAGCGATTCTCATGCCTCAGCCTTCCAAGTAGCTAGGATTATAAGCATGCACCACCATGCCCTGCTAATTTTTGGATTTTTAGTAGAGGTAAGGTTTCACCAAGTTGGCCAGGCTGGTCTTGAATTCTTGGGCTCAAGCAATCTGCCGCCTTGGTCTCCCAAAGCGCTGGGATTACAGGCGTGAGCCACTGTGCCTGGTCTCTTGTTGGATCTCTAATTTTAATTTTTTCCTGCTACAAACAATGTTTCAGTGAACATTCTTACTGATGGTTTCTTGTGAACAGGTGTGAGAATTTCTCTAGGGTATGTATCTAGGCATGGAATTGCTTGAAATTTTTCAAATTATAAGCAACCCTTCGCAGGTGAAACAAAAGCATTTCTGGGGTACAGATGTGACCTGTGGGTAGCCAGTTTTAAGCCTCTGTGTATGGCAGAGGCCTTGTGCTTTGGCCTTGGTTTGCAAAGTTGGGACTGACATCTTTGTCTCCAGCATTCGATAACTTACCTTGGGCTCCCCAGAACTGACATACACTTGCCTTTTAATTGAAGAATAGTATTGATCAATAAACTCTTTGGCGAGAGGGAAGAGCTGTTCTTTTGTGCGGACATCTTCAGGCCTCCGTATATGCTGAGAAGGAAGCATGATGGAGCCCATGCAGATGTACTCAGTGCATCCCGTTTCCTGGAAGATCAAGAGATTTGGGCTATTACTTGGTTTTACCCAAGAGTGGCAGGTGTTAGGCTGTGGGCTTGGATCTCATATTCATGGTAGAATTTATCTGGCCCTTAATTCCCAGAGGCAATTTCTCAGCTACCAGCTTCAAATCCTTGCTGGATATGGTCATAGCCATGTTAAGGAACACTAAGTAGCATTTTCAGGTTCCTAAAGTATTTGCTCTACTCATCTTGGGAACAGAAGCTTTTTGACTAGGAATCAGAATCACTGGTACTAAAATCTGAAATATTTTTAGATTTTGCATGATGATCAAAGAGGAACTAATACAGTGGCTACAGTAACTCATTTTTAATGCATCTATGATAGATTGATTGCAAAATAGGGCCCTAATTTTTCCCCTCCCTGTATTCACTTCCTTTGTGATGTGGCTTTACAGCAATTCTCCATGAAGAAGTGGAGCCTATCCCTTAACCCCTTGACTCTGGGCTGGTTTTGACCCTTAGGATGTGGCAGAAATGACCCTGTGACAATTCTGAGTCTAGGCCTCAAGAGTTCTTGCATGTTTCTGCTCATTCTCTTAGAATCCTACAACTACATGTGAACAAGCCCAAGCCAGCTTGCTGGAAGAGGAGAGACCACATGGAACAGGGCTGAGTTATCTCAGTCAGGACCGTCCTAGACTACCCTGACCTTAGTTGACCCCTCAGACATACCTACAGATGCATGAGAAAGCCTCACCAAAATCAACAGAGTCTGGACCAGATCACTAAACCACCCAGCCAATCCATAGACTTTTGAAAAATTATACATAGTTTTAATAGTTGTTTTCACCCAATAAGTTTCAGGGCAATTTGTTACATTGTAATAGCTTGCAGATACCATTCCTCCAAGAGGCCCAGGTTCAATAAAAATTTAAAACAATATAGCAGTTTGTTGACTATTAAAAATATGAAATAAAAATATTGAGGACACACTGTGAAATCAAGGAAGGGTTTGTTCAATACTCCACCAGTGGTCAGACTATGAGAGACAGAGAGGGTATTCACAAGCAGCAACTCTCCTTAGATTCTTTTGCATACTGGGTTCATGAATAAAAAGCATTTACGTAAGAGAGTAAGAATTCACCAGTGGTTCTCAAACAGGGATGAATTTCTTGCCCAGGGGATGTTAGGTAATGTCTTGGAGACTGTAAGAATTGAAGAGGGAAGAAAGAAACATGAAAAGTGGCTTACCAATCAGAGACAGGTTTATTTTAAGGAATAAACCTGAGAGGGGCTTCTGGCTGAGTTAGGTTAGGAGCACTCTTTTTTTTCTTTAAGTTCCAGGATACATCGCAGGTTTGTTACATAGGTATACATGTGCCATGGTCGGCACCTAACAACCCATCATCTAGGTTTTAAGCCCCGCATACATTAGGTGTTTGTCTTAATGAGGAGTACTCTTTTCTACAGACTAAGAGTATTTAAGGGTTTAGGGTGATAGAGTTTATCACAGTCTTGAAATGTTTCTGTGTCTCTTTGTCTTGCTTATCTGGGAGGGAGAATTTTTGTGTCTGTTCCCATACATTTTCCTGCAGCTGCAGGCATATTCCCCAAGTCTGCTTTTAGCTTCCCTATCTTAGTGCATCTAAAGGAAAAGGAATATGTTATTAAGGCCCACTGTTTTACTGGAGCCTATTAAATGAGTGTGAAGTTTGGTGGTTACCCAAGAGACTTTTCCCCCTCCCTCTGTGCCTGAGCTGTGTTATCTGTGTTTTACTGTCTGCCTTTTCTGGCTGCTTGTTGTTAGAAGGGAGGTGATTTCCTTGAAATGCATGAGGTTAGAAAGGGAACTGGAACTTAAAATGGCAGTGTTTGTCCAAGGGGGCGGTGCTTCTGCTGTCAGAGACATTTTTGGTTGTCACAAGCTGGAAGGGGGCGTACTGACATCTAGAGGGTATGGGTCAGGGGTGGTGCTCAACACCCTACAACAGAGGGCAACCCCCACAACAAAACTTATCCGACTCCAAATGTGGACAGTGATGCAGCTGCACCCCCTCGTCTATACCCTACTGGGGTACTCACCAATGTGCTGTTAAGGTGGAGGGTGTCAGTGAGAACCACGTCAGTCTCCCAGTTCTTGACTTTGAGGAAACGTGGACACTTGGAGGGGCTGCCATTCTTTGTGGGGGACTGTTTTCCTGAGGCAGGGGGCTGGAGGAGAGAATGAAGGTGGAAGATGAGGCAGGGCCTTGAGTGGACCATGACGTTGTCTCCACGGAGGCTGGGAGAGCCATTGTTCTTCCTGGGATCTGCCTTGAGTCACCAACTGTCTACATCCAGAGTAAGATCCAGCCCTCCCTGGTTGACATGTACAAGGTTCCTGGGAACCTGATTTCCCCACTTACACGGAAAGAAACACCATGGAAGAGCCTCTTGGGCTCTGCTCTGGGGAGAGGGATCAGGATCTCAAAGGTGGTCTCTCTGGTTCCATAGAGTCTGACACACTGAGTAAGGACTTGGTGAACATTTGTTGATTGAACACATGACTGAAAGGACACCATCAGCCTCTTTGAATGAAAATAGCCCCTAGCACCAAGGAATCAAACCTAAAGCTGGGTTGATTTACTTGGATTTCTAGGCCTTTCTGTGACAGTCCAAACTCACCATTTCTGGCGAGGACTGAGAAAACAAAGATTTAAACTGAAAAATTTTGGGCCAGGCACAGTGGCTCACACCTGTAATCCTGGCACTTTGGGAGCCTGAGGCGGGCGGATCACTTGAGATTAGAAATTTGAGATCAGCCTGGCCAACTTGGTGAAACCTCGTCTCTATTAAAAAATACAAAAATTAGCCGGGCGTGGTAGCGCATGCCTGTAATCTCAGCTACTTGGGAGGCTGAGGCGAGGCAGGAGAATCACTTGAATCCGGGAGGCAGAGGTTGCAGTGAGCCAAGATCACACCACTGCACTCCAGCCTGGGAGACAGAATGAGACTCCATCTCAGAAAAATAATAATGAAATAAAATAAAATAAAATAAATTGAAAAAATTTGAAGCAAAGAATGTTGCCCCCAAATTTCTGGTTTCTGACTTTCAAAACTTCCACGCTTGTTCCTGCCTCAGGGCCTTTGCACTTACCATCCCCTCTGTCTTGAACACCTACATGGAAAGAAACCATGGAAGAGCCTGTTTATGGGGAACTTTAGTCCCCCATTTGTCTTCATTCTGCGAACAATTTGACCAGTAGGTGAGTGGGCATAAGTCTCAGGCTGACCAGTGTTGGCCCATTCATTTTATACCTCACTGATAAGGATTACATCTGTCTTTTTTTTTTTTTTTTTTTTTTTTTGAGACAGGGTCTCGCTCTGTCACACAGGCTGGAGTACAGTGGTGCAATCATAGCTCACTGTAGACTTGACTTCCTAGGCTCAAGCGATCCTCCCACCTCACCCTCCCAAGTAGCTGGGACTACAGGTGCATGCCACCATGCCCAGCTATTGTTTTGTATTTTTTGTAGATACAGGGGTCTCACTATGTTGCCCAGGCTGGTCTTGAACTCCCAGACTCAAGTAATCCTCCTGCCTCAGCCTCCCAAAGTGTTGGGATTACAGGTGTGAGCCATCGCGCCTGGCCTAGGATCACATCTGTCTTGGATGCTCCTGGGTTATTGTCTACTTGCCTGGGCACAGGCACACACATGCATCAGGCAAGCATTGGTCACTTAGTAACTCTAAGGGAGGGGCAGCAGGCGCACCCTGATGCGAAAGCCAAACAAGGTCAGGGAGAAGATGAGCCAATGTTAAGCGACACTCATGCAAAGAGTACATCAGTGCACAGTGACCTTGAGGCAGGGTATTCATACATTCAACTAGTATTTCTTGAGCACCTATTATAATACATGCTCAATAAATAGGCACTGGGGATTCAGCAGTGAAGAAGACAGGGACCTTGCTCTCTGAAGTGTTATGTGGTGGAGGTGGAGATAAACAGTAAGTAAACTAACATAGGATCAATATAATTCCAGGTGATGATAAGAATAGAAAATGGGGAGGTGACTGTAACTAAGTGGAGGGGAGAAGGGCAAGTGCAAAGGCACTGATGTGGGAATGAGCTTGTTAAGTTCAAAGGACCAGCAAGGAGGTTGACTGTGGCTGCAGTGTATGCATGAGGGCAAGTATAAGGAGATAAAATCAGAAAGGAGGCAGGGCACCCATCTCACTGACTTGGAGGAGCTCAGGCTGGTGAGGGTAGCTGTGAATTATGATTAAATGCACTAAGTCCAGGATAGAAGTCACAGAGAACTGCGAAGGACAAATACTGATAACTAACATTAAATGAGCACTTATTATGTGCCAAGCAACAACCTTATTATCTCCATTTTACAGATTAGGAAACTGAGACACAGAGAGGTTAAATTGCCCCAGATCACAGAGTTAATAAGCTGAAGAAAGGAGTCCAATCTAGGCAGTCTGGCTATCAAACCATGTCCTTAACAGCTTGACTATCCTGCCTCTTGGCCATTAGGAATAATTCATTCATTTAACACATGTTTATTGAGTAGTTCCTATGTGCCAGGTAAGGCAGCAGAGACCAAGACTATAGGACAAACTAGATGGATGTGATCTCAGCTCCCATGGAGTCACAGTCCTGTAGGAGGTGATGAAAACTGAATGAGCCATGGCAATCGATTTAGCACAATGGATGCCATTACATGGGACCTCGGCAGCACAGGGGAGGTGGGAGCGCATAGAAGAGACATCTAACCTCTAGGTCAAGACCAAAGATAAGTATGTCCTAGACAGGCAAAGAAGAGGAAGCAAGGTCTTCCAAGCAGAGAGAACAGATCATGCAAAGGTTCTAAGTTAAGAGAACTATCATGGCCACCTTCGCAGCCAGTGGAATAAGAGTTCTGTGTTGAAGCATTCATGGCACCATGTTGGAGCCTGGGCAACAGGAGGTGGGGGAAGAGTGTGCCACTGTTAAAGATCACTCCGGAAGAGTGCAGGCTGTGGCAGCACAGGGAACCCACGGAAGGTGATAGGATTCATAATCTTCCACGTCTCCCTGCCCTGGCCAGGTCTGGTCCTCCTCAGTGCTGGGTGCTACCAACCATCTGTGCTGGACACGCCACAGGTGGGAGCTATCTTAGTCATCAGCCTCTTCTCTATCTCCCATGCCCAACTCATCCCTGGTGATCACCCATCTTAGCTTTTTAACTAGCTCTAGAATCCATTCACTCCTCTCCCCTTCCACTGGCCAGTGCCCCGACCAAGTCATCTCTTACTTGGATGATCAGTCACCCCCTAAATGTTAGCCATTATTTATTATTATAAATGTTATTATTATGTGACCACTAGCCCAACTTATAGTATTAGAAGTATTAGTATTACTAGTAGTACTGCAATGCTTCTGCAAGCATTATGACTTGTATTACTTGTATAATTACTACTTGTATTATTACTTGTATTACTATTATTACTTATAGTATTACCTATATTATTATTACTTGTATTATTATTATTATTACTTCTGCAAGTATTATTACTACACCACCACACTCGGAGCATGATAAAGGTTTGGATGAGTTCTGCCCTTTGTTTCTCATTGATAGTTTCTGTCTCAGTTATTGTGCCCATGTTTCCTTAGGAATTTGCATATAAACAACCCCATTTTGTTCAAAGGCCTGACCAGCCACCCTAAACACTTCTTTAGGATCCTGTCTCCCCTCCTGTCTCTTCCAGGAGGAGTTTTGGAGGTGATGAAAGTCACATCTGGGCACGGCTTTGTAGTAAACACATTCCTCTGATCATGCCGACAACCTGTATCATTGAGGAAAAAAAAATCCTACCTTGCCCAGAGGAAGGCACCCCAGCCATTCTCCCTACACACCCGGTTTCAGATGTGGTGATGACATCGGGTCTGGGCCCAGGACTCAGAGGGTGGGGGGCCAGGCATGAGGAGGAGGAGGAGCAGGGTGTGGCCTGTGGGCAGCAGCCGACAGTCTTCATCGCCAGGGAGTGGGAGGAACGAGATAACAGGACTTATAAAAGAGGCCATCTGTGGAGGTCCCAGATGTGTGAGGGGTGGTCATTAAGAGTCAAGTAATTGGCTGCCCGAGTGTGAGCCGTGCCACCCTCCACCCTGGGTTTCACTGGATTGCACACTTGAAACCAGGCATTAGGAGGCTTCTGGCAGGGCTGTTGTACTTGGCGCTTTGATGTTTTAATTAGCCAGCAGCAATATTAGATGACTCAGGAAGGGAGAAACGTGGAGATTAATATAGCAGTCAGGGGCCCTGCATGCAGGATGCAAATAACTTTTCTGAGTGGGCACCAAAGTTCTCCTGGTCAAATTGCAGATTAGCAGCACTTGCGAGTTATTACGGTGGGCACAGGGCACATGTGGGCTTTGGACTGTGGCTACATACATCCTTTTCTGGCTTTATGTCTGCGGTGGGGACAATGGAAGCTTTTAGGTGGGAGGAGACATTGGCTCGCTCTTTGTGGACCCCGGGACACCTGCCCCTAAGTGTGCAAAGGAGGCCATGAGCTCACAGGCATTTTCATAGCCTTGTCAACACCTCTTTGCCTAGGAAGCTTGCAGAGGTCCTGAAGGAATGAAAGGAAATGGTCCTGCGGCCAGGCTCAAAAGGAGGCAGGGAGGTGCAGTCATATCAGCCCAGGCTCTGGAGCTGAGAATGCCACTTCCACGGTCTGCTGAAGCTCTGATTCCTTTTCCCCCTCTCTTTTCCTCCCTTCTTTCTCCCTTTCAACAAGTGCATATTGAGCACCTACTGTATTTTGGGGACAAGTATTCTAGGACTCAGCAGCCGTTGAATGACTCTCATTCCACAACTGGGAAAAGCATCTTACAGCTGCTTCTTCTAAAGCAGAGATGTGCAGACGCCGTGGCCCACTGTCTGTTTTTGTACAGCTCCTGAGCTAAGAAGGATTTTTTCCATTTTTGGATTATTGAATGCAAAAATCAAAAGGAGAATATTTTGTGACACACGAAAGTTATATGATGTTCAAATGTTAGTGTCCATAAATAAAGTTTCACTGGGGCTCATTTGTGTCCATATAGCATGTGGCAGCTTTGACACAACAATGTCAGAGCTGACTAGTGGTTTTGATGGAGTCCAACGCCATGTGGCCCACAAAGCCAAAAATATTTATCTTGTCCTTTAGAGAAAAGCTTTGTAGACTCCTGATCTAAAGGGTTGAATTCCAGTGGCTGACCCTGACCACTGAGTTTGCTCAAATGCCGGCATGTTAGAAAACGTTCCCGAGCTTTTTTTTTTTTTTTTTTGAGATGGAGTCTCACTCTGTCACCTAGGCTGAAGTGCATTGGTGTGATCTCGGCTCACTGCAACCTCCATCTCCTGGGTTAAATGATCCTCCTGCTTCAGCCTCCTGAGTAACTGGGATTACAGGCATGTGCCACCAGGCCTGGTTAATTTTTTTTTTTTAGTAGAGATGAGGGTTCACCATGTTGGCCAGGCTGGTCTTGAACTCCTGACCTCAGGTGATCTGCCCACCTCAGCCTCCCAAAGTGCTAGGATTGCATGTGTGAGCCACTGTGCCAGCTGTGATCATTCTTTAAAGCGGTGTCACCTCCTTGACATTCTCTGCCCCCAATCACCCTTACCATGCTTTGTTTTCCCCCTAGCACTTAACACTACCTGTGGTCATCATGAGCATATATGTACCTGGACATGTATGTGCATATCTACATTTATATATCTTGTAGATATAGATTTCAGTTTGTTCTATCCCTGGAATAGTGCCCAGCACACAGTACATGTTCAATAAACATATGAGATCTGCATGAGACTGCATTCTGTCCTTCCTCCAAATTTATTTGAAGCCTGTGATAGTTAATATTGTCAACTTGATTGGATTGAAGAATGCAAAATATTGTCCCTGGGTGTGTCCATGAAGGTGTTGTCAAAGGACACTAACATTTGAGTCAGTGGACTGGGAAAGGCAGACCCACCCTCAGTCTGGGTAGGCACAATCTAATTAGCTGCCAGTGTAGCCAGAAGAATAAAAGCACCAGAAGAATGTAAAAAGACCAGACTGGCTTAGCCTCTGAGCCTACATCTTTCTCCTGTGCTGGATGCTTCCTGCCCTTGAACATCGGACTCCAAGTTCTGTTAGCTTTGGGACTCGGGCTGGCTTCCTTGCTCCTCAGCTTGTAGATGGCCTATTGTGGGACCTCACCTTGTGATTGTGTGAGTCAATACTCCTTAATAAACTCCCCTTTATATATACATCTATCCTATTCATTCTGTCCCACTAGAGAACCCTGACTAATACAAAGCCCTAACCCCATCCCCCACCCCCATGTGATTTTGTTGGGAGATAGAACTTTTAGGAGATAATGAAGGTTAAACAAGGTCATAAGGGTGGGGCCCTAATCTGATAGGATTGGTGGCCTTATATGAAAAGGAAGAGAGAGCTCTTTCTCTCTGTCTGCCATATGAGGACACAGAGAAGGCAGATGTCTACAAGCCAACAAGACAGCCCTGACCAGAACCTGCCCATGCTGGCACCGTGACCTTGGACTTCCAGCCCCCAGAACTGTGAGCTGTAAATTTCTGTTGTCTAAGCCACCCAGGCAATGGTCCTTTGTGATTATAACCTAAGCAAACTAACACAAGGTCTAAAAAGCTTCAATACTGTAGAGTCCCTTAAAAGCTAAGCCAAGGATGTTGGCCTTGATTTCATAGAGAATCACGAGCCCTGAAGCTGCCTGCCTGAGTGAGTGATCTTTTCTCAGCTGGGTTTTAGGAAAGACATGATTGCAAGGATTGCAGGAGGGAGAGGGTCAAGGCAGAGAGACCCATGAGGAGGATGGTGCAATGAGGCCGTGAGTGGCCATAGGGTGGGAATGCAGCTGCAGGGGCAGCAGGACTAGAAGCGGGGAACTGAAGGTTGGGGGCTCCAGAAGTGGAACTGAGAGTCTCTGGGTAGGAGAGGATCAGGGCAAAGGATAAAGTCAACGTGGATTGGGTAAGTGGAAGGATGGTGGGCTTTTTTTTTTTTTTTTTTTTAAGATGGAGTTTTGCTCTTGTTGCCCAGGCTGGAGTGCAGTGGCATGATCTCGGCTCACTGAAACCTCCGCCTCCTGGGTTCAAGCGATTCTCCTGCCTCAGCCTCCTGAGTAGCTGGGATTACAGGCATGTGCCACTACACCTGGTTAATTTTTGTACTTTTAGTAGAGACGGGGTTTCTTCATCTTGGCTGGGATGATCTCGAACTCCTGATCTTAGGTGATCCACCTGCCTTGGCTTCCCAAAGTGCTGGGATTGTAGGCATGAGCCACTGCACACGGCTGGATGGTGGGTTTTTTAGCAGATGTTAGGAAGTAAGAAGCAGGTGTGCTGGGCAGTGGATGGAGGGAGATTTTTTAGGCAAGAAGACAGAAACTCAGCACCAGAACTCAGAATACGTAGAAACAGAGGTCAAGCACCTGCCCTTCCCCAGTAGTGGCTGTCACTGTCACAAGTCTCACAGTGAAACCAGGACTGACAGCTACACCAAGGGAGGCAGGCAGCCACCTCTAAGACATACAGCATCTTAGGAGCTATTATGGCAGCAGTCTTCAATCTTTTTGGCACCAGGGACTGGTTTTGTGGAAGACAAATTTTCCATGGACCAATGGTCAGGGGCATGGTTTCAGGATGATTCAAGTGCATTACCTTGATTGTGTGCACTATTTCTATTATTATCATATTATAACACACAATGAAATCATTATACCACTCACCATAATGTAGACTCAGTGGGAGCACTGAGCTTGTTTTCTGCAATTAGATGGTCCCATGTGGGGGTGACAGGAGACAGTGACAGATCATCAGGCATTAGATTCTCATAAGGCGCATGCAGCCTAAATCCCTCATATGCGCAGTTCACAATAGGGTTCGAGCTCCTATGAGAATCTAACGCCGCCACTGATCTGACAGGAGGCAGAGCTCAGGCGGTAACGTGAGTGATGCGGGGCAGCCGTAAATACAGATGAAGCTTCACTTGCTCGCCCGCCGCTCACCTCCTGCTGGGCGGTCCAGCTCCTAACAGGCCAGTACTGGTCTGTGGCCTGGGGTTTGGGGACCCCCGTATTATGGGATGAACCGTGTCCTCTCCCCACCCCACCCCCATCAAATTCATATGTTGATGTCCTAAACTGCCTCAGAATGTGACCTTCTTTGGAGTTAGGGCCTTTACAGAGGAAAACAGGTTAAAGATGAGGTCATCGGGGTGCGTCCTGATCCAGTAGGGCTGGTGTCCTTAAAGGAAAGAGAAATTTGAAGGCAGACATGCTCACAGGGAGAGCGCCATGTGAACACAAAGACGGCCACCTATAAGCCAAGGAGGGAGGACTGGGTCAGCTTCTCCCTCCCAGCCCTCGGAAGGAACCAGCACTGCCAACACCTTGATTTTGCATTTCTGGCCTCCGGAACTGTGAGACAATCCATTCTGCTGTGTAAACCACCCAGTTGGTGGTGTTTTATTACAGCAGCCCTAGTAAACTCACCTAAGAGCTAAGGCCTAAACTTGTACAGAGCAAGTCACTTCTTATTCTAATGCTATCGGCACCAGTGACAGCTCTTCTATTAGAGGCCTGCAGCAACCTGCCCTGTTTGGCTTCTCCTGAAATGAGGGCAGCACGCTGGGGCTGAGCTGGGCAGAGGGCCATTCACACCAGGGGCCAGACACCACACACTGTGCCCTTTGCTGCAGCCCTGGGCGGCACCACACCCACCTGTGGGTACCACCTCTCCCAGGCAGCAAGCATAACCCGGTTATGAGCTGGGGCAGATCAGGGTCCAGGCCCACAGACTCACAAATCCAGAAGGTACCCACTTATCTGTGCCATTAAAACATTGCTACGTATAGAACTTAACCAAGTGTATTTAGTACTTTGGAATATAATTTCCTTTAGTGTATTCAAAGCACTATGTCTAAAGTGATTCATTCCTTAAGATAACTCCATAGAAACTCGACACTGCTTACTCTGCTTCTCTCTCTTCTGTAATTCAACAGTCTGTAGAGGGTGATTAAGAAAGGGGGTGCTTGGGAGTCAGACCCATCCCAGTTAAGGATTCAGGGTGATAATGGAGACCTCTGGAGGACCAAGGGGCATCAAGGCTGAATTTTTTAAGCTTTCTCCAAATTGCAGTGATATCACAGTATAGCCAGATGTTACTGACAACTTTCAGCTCGGTCCCATTACCAGACCAGAATGTACATATACACTAGGAATTAATCTTAACATCAATCCTGTAATTATCTCATGGCCTGTCCTATGATACTGCATTGTACTGTGTTTGTTTGTTGAAAGCCTTAACTTGCCAAATGCAAATATTGAAAATGCACAACAAGTTTCGTGTTTGTGTTTTGGCCCTTGTATCTTAGAAAATCCTGGGAACCTCAGGAAATGGAAGTAGGCTGGGGCTGTTGACCTGTAAGAGCCTCTGTTTGGTGGGGGTTGGTTTTGGCAACTGATAGCAATTTACAGAGAGGAAGAAAAATGACTTTGACCCAACTTGCCCTTTTTGGGAAAAGCATTTCAATATGGGGGTGGTGCAGTGAAGGAGCATGCAGAGTGGTGTCACTGATTCAGAACCACAGTGTCATTATCAGACCTGGACAACAGTCGGGACAGCCTGCATTGAATATACTCACTCTTAAAACAAACAGTTAGCAAAATATGTGGAAATTCCAGCAGGGCTGAACCCAAACACCAGTGAATTCACGCACCACTTCCCGGCTCCACCTTGGCTCTGACCACCCAGGACCAAGCTTGGTTGCTGGCCTCTTGGCTCAGTGACCTATAAAGACCTGGGAGTCACTGAGCAGGCGACGGCTCGGGTGGAAGGAAGGAAGACGCTTCTGGGATGGAGAGAGACTCTGTTCAGTATATATCCCTAGAAAGCATCTTAGTGGGGGTCTGCTGGTTTGAGGGCACCCTGGGAACGTTGGATCACCCCAGGAAGTGGGGCACTGAAGATGCTTTCGGGAAAATCCAACTTGGGTGTCTAGACCAAGGCAAGGGATACCGGACCTGATTGAAGTCGAGGCAAAAATGAGTTGGACCGCAGCTTAGAACTCGGGATTTGGGGCATCCTCCTACCTAGGGCAATTAATCTAGAAATGTAAGAGGTTTCTCAAATGCTTCAAGACAGACTTAGGGAAGGGAGTAACCAAGAAGCACCTTGAGATGTGAGCCTCAAGGGAGCCAATGGACTCTGCCAAAGCCAGCCAAGGGAGCTCTGTGGGTAACATCTGTGCACGAATCTATGAAACCCCAAATATCACAATATGATGACCGCTGTGTGTATCCCCATCTGTAGTTTGTCTTGAAAGTAGAAGTTTTCAGAAGTTGAGGTACATATTAAATGAGAAGAGGGGATGGCTCGGCTGTGAACTGCTCCAGGGCAGTGATCATACTCAATTTCATTTCTAGTTTTTTTTGAGATGGAATCTCGCTCTGTCACCCAGGCTGGAGTGTAGTGGCACCATCTCAGCTCCCTGCAACCTCCGTCTCCCAGGTTCAAGCGATCCTCCTGCTTTAGCCTCCCAAGTAGCTGGGATTACAAGTGTGTGCCACCATACCTGGCTAATATTTTTTGTATTTTTAGTAGAAACAGGGTTTCACCATGTTGGCCAGGCTGGTCTCAAACTCCCAACTGCAAGTGATCCACCTGCCTCGGCCTCCCAAAGTGCTGGGATTACAGGCCTGAGTCACCACACCTGGCCTTCATTTCATTTTGAGTAACATTCAGTAAATGTCTGTTTGGTGCCTGACCTGGGCTAGGCCACTGCACATCCACGGGCTCATTGAATCCTCATGGTAACCCATTCTTCAGATGAGAAAATAGAGGCTGTGAGAGATGACGTGGCTATCCCCGAACTAATGAAAAACAAGCAATAGAGCTGGGCTTGGAATCCAGGGTCTCAAAGTTCCGCTCTTTCCACTCAAGGCCTTCCCGCTCTTTTCTCTGTGTTTCCAGAGCTCAGCACCCAGGAGGCATAAATCATATCTGTCCTGTTAATTTCAATGACTGACAAAGATGACAATGTGGTCATAAAGGGGAAGAGATGCAGCCTTGTCATGACTCAGTGGGTGGTCACTTTGGGCTTTGGGTCACCTGTCGGCCACAAGGGTCTCACCTGTAAAATGGGCACAGTGCTTTCTTGTCCTAACTGCCTCAAATTAGCAATATATTATTTAGCCAGATAAGAACAATAGTAATGACCTCAACATTTGTTGAGCATTTACTCTGTGCCAGGCCCTATAGCGTGGGCTCAGGGCTCCACGGCCTGGGTTCAAATCCCATCTCCGTCACTTACTGGTTATGTTGAGCCACAAAACCCTCTGTGATTCTCAGTTTCCTCATCTGTAAAATGGAGACAATCACAATATTTCATTGGGTTGAGCTGGGGGTTCAGTGAGACCATGGACCTAAAGTGCTTAGCACAGTGCCTGATACTGCTCAATAAATACATTAGGTCCCGTTGTTATGGTTGACATCATTATCTCATACGTTATCTCATTTCATCCTCCCCACAACTTGATGAGCCTCTTAGTCCCTATTAGGAAAGGGAGGCTCAGCACAGATGCTATTAATAATTAGTCATCTGACCAAGGTCACCAGCTAGGCGCTGTACTCCTGGCCTCAATGCTGTGGGCTCATGAGTCCAAGGATTAAAATGACTACACACTTGCCCCCATGATATTGTTATCACTGTTACTATTTTATTTTTATTTTTTATTTTTTTGAGATAGGGTCTCACTCCGATGCCCAGGCTGGAGTGCAGTGGCATGATCTCAGCTCACTGCAACCTCTGTCTCCTGGGTTCAAGCTATTCTCCTGCCTCAGCCTCCTAAGTAGCTGGGACTACTGGCACATGCCACCACACCCAGCTAATTTTTGTATTTTTAGTAGAGACAGGGTTTCATCATGTTGGCCAGGCTAGTCTCGAACTTCTGATATCAAGTGATCCACCCTCGATGGCCTCCCAAAGTGTCGGGATTACAGGCATGAGCCACTGCGCTGGGCCATTATTACTGTTATTTTTATCCTGACATAATGAATCAGGGTTGACTTAGAAGGCTTCCTGGTGAGCGTGCTGGGTTGTCGCCAAGAGGTGGAGCATTTTACTGGTTTGCCTTCATTCAGACCCAGGCTGGCTGGGGCTGGCTACACCCTTTTGGTTTTCAGCAAGGCCAGCAGTAGCTGGCCAGTTGGTGTCATCCTGGCGACCTTGGATCCCCTAAAGATTGGGAAAGAAATGGCCCGCAAGCTTGTCCCCTTTCTCATAATGTAGAGCCTCTAGAGAAGCTGGGGGGATGCTGTCATTTACCTGGAAACAGGGAAAATCTTCTCAACAGATTTTGACATTTTGAAAGCAGCTAACAAGCCCTGTGTCCCCAGGGGTGAGAAAATGCCATGATCCCGAGGCGGCTGAGCTTGGGGAGTGGGATTTCGACTTAACAGTCATCTCTCTCTCTGATCGCCTTTACCAGTCAGAGGCTGGAGGGAGGGGCAAGGGCAGTGGGAAGGACGGAAAAGAGGAGAGAACCCCAAATGGAAACACCACTTTCTCAGGTCCGACCCTGTCCCCACTCGTACCTCATACTAAGGGTTTGATTGACGCTTAATTGGTATCTGAAAATAGATGTTCTGTCCCCAAACAGAGCACGATTCTACCCCTTCTCTCTTAGGAAGGCAAACCAGACAGGCAAGGGAAACAGATGCTTAATAAGAAAGGAAGGGAAGAAGGACTTGATTTGAACCCTGAGTTTGTGCAGGGAGGATGGCCCAACAGCAGGTCCTCATGTTATTTATCTAGGGTAGATTTTTACTTAAGATGATTATTATGATAAGAGCCTTTAGGATGATGTCAAAACTCAACATGTGTTCATGCCTGTAATCCCATCTCTGGGAGTCCAAGGTGGGCAGATCACAAGGTCAGGAGATCGAGACCATCCTGGCTAACTTGGTGAAACCCCGTCTCTACTAAAAATACAAAAAATTAGCAGGGTGTGGCAGCGTGCGCCTGTAGTCCCAGCTGCTGGGGAGGCTGAGGCAGGAGGATGGCGCGAATCCAGGAGGCAGAGCTTGCAGTGAGCCGAGATCAGGTCACTGCACCCCAGCCTGGGTGACGGAGTGAGACTCCATCTCAGAAAAAAACAAAAACAAAAACAAAAACAAAAAAACCAAAACCAAAACCAAACACAAAAAAAACCCCACACAAAACAAAACAACAACAACAACAAAAACTCAACATGTGTCTCAGGTTGTGTTAGCATCAAAGACAACCTCAGAGAACTAATAACGATCCTTAGCAAGAAAAATAAAAAGCGACGTATCAGCCACAATGATTCCCTTGACTATAATGCCTTTTTCCATTTTCTTTTGGGCAAACTCCTACCTGAGTTTCAAAACCCAGCCCAGGTGTCACTTCTTGGGGTAAACCTTCCCTGGTACCTACCTGCTGAGGTAATTATGTTCCCAAAGCATTTTGTATTCCTCTCTATTTCAGCACTAATTGAATCTTATACGAGTCTCTCCCCACACACATCCGTGAGGGTCTCAAGGGCAGGGACGTCTATGTTTGCTCAGCTTTGCTCCTACCCCAGAACCATGCACACAGCAGGTTAGCGAGTGAATGGTGACAGATGAACTGATCTGTTCTATCTACTATCCCAGGCCAGATGCAATTTGCAAGGGGGTGGTGAAGATGAGGGGTCACAAAGTCATACACACAATGCACTCTGTGATGGGGGACTCAAGTCTCACTGGCCCCACCCACAGTGACCCAGACTGTTGGCAAGAGAAATGACTGCTAGATAAAGATTAATGCCTCAGCCTCCTGAGATGGACTTAAAAGAAGATGCCTCTAGGGCTGATTTTCTTTGAATCTAGACAAATAAGAGCATGGAAGAGGGTAGGGATCCCTTCTGGGATTACCAAGGAGTCAGACCTCACTATTTCCTCCAGGAGCTTACAGTCTCCTGTGTCAGGAAGTTCTTCCTTATGTCTAACTTGCATCTATCCCGTTTCAATTGCATTCTATTGCCTTTTGCCCAGTGCTTGGCAGTTGCTTTGCTGCTTTGCCCAGCTGCTTCTCAACCTCCACCTATGCCTTCCTGACTCAGGATTGCAGGTAGTGGCTGGGTTCCTCTTTGTGTCATTAACAATGCTAGGCCCCCTGTGGATGCTTAAACAAGCCATAAATGTGGGTTACAACTGGAAGGATAGAAGCTGATTCCAGGAGCTCCAGGTACAGTAGCTTTGAGCAGGTAGAGGCGAGGTTAGGAGACCATCTTTCAGGATGGAAAGGAGAACATCGTGTTTGCTATTAATTTGCTCACCCTGGGAAGCATTTCTGAAGCCTGTGCCTATGGAGATGTCTAGCAGGCCACAACAGGGCTGTTTCCTTTGTGCTGGAGCTGGGACTCAAATATATCCGAGTGCTAGGGTCTCTGTCTCCTGACGGCGCTATTTCTGAGAGGCATTTGGAAAACTGAATCTCAGGCAACAGGATCAGGATGATTTCGCAGGCCCGTGACTTTGTTTTTCTTTTTTTCTTTTTTTTCGAGGCAGAGTCTCGCTCTGTTGCCTAAGCTGGAATGCGGTGGTACAATCTCGGTTCACTGAAACCTCCACCTCCCAGACTCAAGGAATTCTTGTGCCTCAGCCTCCCGAGTAGCTAGGACTACAAGTGTGTGCCCTCACGCCTGGGCTCATTTTTGTATTTTTAGTAGATACGGCGTTTCACCATGTTGGCCACGCTGGTTTCAAACTCCCGACCTCAGGAGATCTGCCTGCCTCAGCCTCCCAAAGTGCTGGGATTACAGTCATAAAACACCTTGCCCAGCCTGGCCCGTGGTTTTAAATCTTTTTGGGTGAAATCCTACATTAAGGACTTGATGGTGGGCAAAGATGAACGTAAATCCCAAGCTCTGCTGGTCTATCAGTCATGCTCCCAGGAACTCTCTAGGCTAAAACTGCTCGGCAGACTTACTTCACCTTGGAAGATTCAGTCTTACCCCCTTTCTCCAGCACCCTCAAAGTCCTTCCCTTCTCCAAGCAAATGGAATTTCTATATTAGCAGAGGCCTTAAGGCAAGCTCTCCATACATCTTCCTGTCCTTTCATCATCACATCCTGCAAAGGCTAGCGGTCCTCCTTCCAGTCCTGAGTTTGTGCAGGGAGAATGGCCCAACAGCAGGTATGTCCTCACTCTATTTATCTAGGGTAGCTTTTCACTTAAGGTGATTATTACGATAAGAGGCTTTAGGATGATGTCAAAACTCAGCATGTGTCTCAGTTATTGTTAGCACCAAAGACAACCTCAGAGAACTAATAATTATCCTTAGCAAGAAAAAAAAAAGTAATGTTATCCGCTACAACCATTCCTTTTTTTTTTTTTTTCAGATGGAGTCTCGCTCTGTCGCCCAGGCTGGAGTGCAGTGGTGCGATCTCAGCTCACTGCAACCTCCACCTCCCAGGTTCAAGCAATTCTCCCACCTCAGCCTCCCGAGTAGCTGGGATTACAGGTGCCTACCATCATGCCTCGCTAATTTTTGTATTTTTAGTAGAGACGGAGTTTTGCCATGTTGGCCAGGCTGGTCTCAAACTCCTGACCTCAGGGGATCTTCCCACCTTGGCCTCCCAAAGTGCTGGGATTACAGGCATGGCCCCGCATTCCTTTTACTATAATGCCTTTTTCCATTTTGTTTTAGGCAAACGCTTATCTGATCTTCAAAACCCCGAGGCCCTGTTCTCAATGTTGAGCTCAACTCCTCAGGCTTGAAGACCAAAGTTATGCTTTCAAGTTGGCATTGTCTAACTGAGGTGGGCAGTGTGCAAGGAAATGACCAGAGTCTGCCATTGCTCAGATTTCTGCATTGACTTTTAGTGTCTTTCTCGCAGGGTCGAGGCCTCCCCTGTTTCTTCCTTTGAGCCGAGATCTCAAGGGTTACTGCATACCAGGAATTACAAACTGATACCTAGAGGTGGTAGGTGGGTAAGCTAAATCAGTAAAGAAGGCTGGGTAACTTCAAAACAGGACACTTAGTCGTATATTAAAAAAGAAAGACTTGTGTGTGTAGAAATGAAGAATGTTCTTAGGTTTCTTTTTTTTTGTTTGTTTGTTTTTTTGTTTTTTGGAGACAGGTTCTTGCTCTGTCACCCAGGCTGGAGTGCAGTGGCACTATCACGGCTCACTGTAGCCTCAGCTTCCCTGGCTCAAGCGATACTCCCGCCTCAACCTCCCAAGTAGCTGGGACTACAGGTGCATGCCACCACGCCCAGTTAATAGTTTATACTTTTTTGTAGAAACGGGGTTTTGCCATGTTGCCCAGGCTGGTCTTAAATTCCTAGGCTCAAGTGATCCTCCTGCCTTGGCCTCTTAGAGTGCTGGGGTTACAGATGTGAGCCACTGTGCCCAGCCAAAACAATCTTTCTTAAAACATGAACCTTTTGGTCCATCTCTACCTACCACTTATAAAAATGACACGGGCCCAGGTACAGTGGCTCATACCTGTAATCCCGGCACTTTGGGAGACCAAGGCAGGTGGATCACCTGAGGCCAGGAGTTCTAGACTAGCCTGGCCAAGATGGTGAAGCCCCATCTCCAAAAAATGTAAAAATTACCCAAGTGTGGTGGCACACGTCTGTAATTCCAGCTACTCGGGAGGCTGAGCGGGAAGGACTGCTTGAACCCAGGAGGCAGAGGCTGTGGTGAGCAGAGATAGCACTGTCTCACAATAAATAATAATAATAATTAATAATAATAATAATAATAATAATAAAAACATGGACACGAAAAGATTTAACTTTCCTTCTATTATAAGAAATCAAAAACACTAATGCTACTATAAATGACAATGGACACTGGCCTTAATAAGAGGGAGACAATAGGGAGTGGTGAGGTTTGTGGCCAACTAGAAAGCCACACTCTGTCTAGAGGGGGCAGCTGCTATTCAGTCTATGCAGATTGTTGCCCCACAAGAGTATGGTTGGCTGCAGCGACTCACACTTATAATCCCAGCACTTTAAGAGGCTGAGAAGGGAGGATTGCTTGAACTAGGAGTTCGAGACCAGCCTGGGCAACATAGTGAGATCCTGTCTCTACAAAAAATCTAAAAAATTAGCCAGGTCTGGTGGCACCAGCCTGTAGTCCTAGTTACTTGGGAGGCTGAGGTGGGAGGATCTCTTAAGTCTAGGAGATTGAGGTTGCAGTGAGTAACCTAAGATGGTGCCACTGCACCTCAGCCTGGGAGACAGAGCAAGACCCTGTCTTTAAAAAAAAAAAAAAGAGTATAGGCACAATGTGGTCAGATTATGTAAATTTTTTTTTTTTAGACAGAGTTTCGCTCTGTCACTCAGGCTGGAGTGCAGTAGTGCGATCTTGGCTGATTGTAACCTCCACCTCTTGGGTTCAAGCGATTCTCCTGCCTCAGCCTTCCGAGTAGCTGGAATTACAGGCACCCGCCACCATGCCCAGCTAATTTTTGTACTTTTAGTACAAAATGGGGTTTCACCATGTTGGTCAGGCTGGTCTTGAACTCCTGACCTCGTGATTTGTCCCACTCGGCCTCCCAAAGTGCTGGGATTCCAGGTGTTAGCCACCGCACCTGGCCTTAGATTATATAAATTTTAAAGAGAAGCTGTACATATATTTATGTAAAAATCTGAAACATTGGCAGTACATTTAAAATATAACTATAAATTATCTCTTAATACAATATGGTGTAGACCTAACAAATCAGGTCTGCAGGCTAGATCTGGCCCGAGGCTGCCTCTTACTGTCTTTCTTTGTCTTGTGAGGACTCATATGATGGCCATACCTCTTTGTTTTCAATTAAGAAAGAAAATATAAAAGAGCTTTAAACCATATGTGTTCATTTAATCATGAATGGAGAATAGCTTCTTAATGCTATGGTGTGGTCTTGACTTTTGAAGACAACATAATAAAAGTCTACAGTTGTGCTTTTCCACCAAACATTTCCAGACATCACTGCTAGAGGGGCATTCAGCTAGTGGATCATGGGTCTCACCCACTACAGAAACCCTGATGTCCTTTTCTTCCTGGCCAGCCATCAGTGGCTAAGGAAAGCAATTGCCACCAAGGCTCTAGAATGTTTCATCCTCCCCGCTGAAGCTATGTAGAGAGGCTCTGAGGCCTTGTGTAGATGTGCTGGCAGTGAAAGCTGCCATCTGTAGGCCAAGCATCAGGAAAATAAAGCAGGTCATCACTTGCTGAGTCACCTAGGCCACCCCTATATTCCGACCTCCCACCGGTCACTCCACCCCGACTTCACTGCAATGCAGAGGATGGGTGTGAAATTCACACACTTCCTTAGGGTTACCCTGACCTGGCCCATCAGCTTACTGGACAGGTGAGACAAAGGTGCTGCTGATCTCCAGCCAAATCTAGTCACTCTTTGTAACTGATACTGACTTAGCTATCAAAACACATCTGAACGGATTGGCAAAGACTAAAAAGTTGGATAACAGATGGAGTTGGCGAGGCTGTGACGAAACAGTCGCTCTTCTAGTTAGCTGGTAAGATTGATCCAACCACTATGGCAAGTACCACCAAAATCACAAATGTACATGAATTTTGACCCAACAATTCCACCTCTAGGAATTTATTCTATTTTGTTTTTTTTTTAGGACAGGGTCTCCCTCTGTTGCCCAGGCTAGAGCGCAGTGGTGCAGTAATACAATCACAGCTCACTGCAGCCTTGACCTTCCAGGCTCAGGTGATTCTCCCAGCTCAGTCTCCAGGGTAGCTGGGACAACAGGCATGTGCCATCATGCCCAGCTCATTTTTGGTTTTTTTTTTAGAGATAGGGTTTTGTCATGTTGCTCAGGCTGATCTCAAACTCTTGGGCTCAAATGATGCCTTAGCTTTCCAAAATATTGGATTACAGGCATGAGCCACCATGCCTGGGCTTTAGGAACATATTTTATTGATAAGCCTATCCATGTGCCAAACAAGGTATGTGCACAAGGTCACTCATAGCACTGTCATAGCAAAATATTGACAATGGCTCATTATGAAGGACTGACAGAATTACAGGATGATCACAAAATGGAATATTATATGGCTGTAAAAAAGGAAACAAGCTCCTCTTTACCTACTAATGGGGACTAATCTCTAAGATATGTTAATAAGTGAAAAAGCAAGGTATAAAACATGTGTAATGTGCTCTTATTTGTGTAAAAATATTCAAAAATAATGTGTGTGTTTGTCAATGCATAAAACACGGCTAAAAGAACACACAAAAACCATTAACATTGCTTGACTCTGGGGAGGAAAACTATGTGACTGGAATTAGGGACATATAGAGCTTTTTATTATGTATCTTTTTGCTTATTTATTCCAATTTTTTTAAGAGACAGGGTCTCACTCTGTCACTCAGGCTAGAGTGCAGAGGTGCTATATCACAGCTCACTGCAGCCTTGAACTCCTGTCCTCAAGTGATCCTCCTGCCTCAGTTGCCTGAGTAGCTAGGAACTACAGGTATATGCCATTATGCTCTACTAATTAAGAAAATTTTTAAAAATTGAGATAGGGTCTTGCTATGTGGCCCAGGCTGGTTGTCTTTTTTCTTTCTTTTTTTTTTTTTTTTTTGAGATGGAGTCTCACTCTGTCACCCAGGCTGGAGAGCAGTGGCGCGATCTTGGCTCACTGCAAGTTCCCCCTCCCGGGTTCACGCCATTCTCCTACCTCAGCCTCCTGAGTAGCTGGGACTACAGGCGCCCGCCACCATGCCAGGCTAATTTTTGTATTTTTAGTAGAGATAGGGTTTCACCATGTTGGCCAGGCTGGTCTTGAACTCTGGACCTCAAGCTGTCCTATGCCTTGACCTCTTAAAATGCTGGGGTTACAGGCATGAGGCACTGTGACCAGCTACCATGTATCTTTCATATCTTTTAAATTTGGAGCCATATGAATGCCTATCCCGGTAGAAACAGAATTAATATGTGAAAAATGGCAAGCTCACAAACAATACCAAACCACAGAGAAACAAAGTCAAGGTCCACATCCGAGGATAAGCACTCCTGTCCTCGGCATCCCAAGTTCTCCAGCCACGGCGGCTGATTTCCATCACGACACAGTTTAGGGTTTAGCTTTCCTCCCCTCAGCTTCCCACCTGGGAGGGGTCGAGAAGGCATGGGAAGCAGTGGTACCAGCTTGGCATCAAGCACTTACCTGCTCCTTCTCTGAATATGGGTTGTTGAGGACGACAGGCACATTGCCCTTCCCCCATAGGTCATTGAAGACTCGGTCGTTCTCCACACCGAGGGGCAGAGGTTTGTGTGATTTGCCGTCCAAATCTCTGAAAGGTAAGGTAGGGCAGGTGAGGAAGGGGACATCAGGACGGACTGCTAGTTGCTTTGATCTGGAAGTCCTGAGTCTGTACAGAACCTCAGTGGCTCACTCACATAACTCGTTATGAGCCAGCAAGCTTTGGGTACCCAGCCTGCTGCTTCATAAAGATCGACAGTGACACATGGGAAGGCAGTTCCGGGTGTCAGTCACAAAGGGAGCGCATCCAAGGGGACTTTGACAGCTGGCATATCCCTATCTTTGTGGACATCATTTCAGGATGGCAAGGAGAAGGATTTTGCCTGTCCCTCTCCCTTCTTCATTCCATGGATCTGGGAACACAGGAGGCCTGTTTCCTAGTAATAGTCCATGTACCATGAACCGCTGGACAACTTAATGCTCACGACACCTACCAGTGGAAAAAGTAGGAGGCAGGAAGGATAGAGAGGTCCTGTGGGCTTTGGGTAATAAGTTAGTCTGACCCTAAGACCTTTGGCTTGGAACAATAGCAGCTCAGGACAAACAGAATGATTTGGAAAATAAAGAGAACATAATGACAAAAATAATAATACTATGAATAAGGACAGATAGCATTTATTAAGCACTTACTATGTGCCAAGCACTTTCCATGTGAGTTTTTAAAAATTATTATTTTATTTATATTAGACACGGGTTCTCCCTGTGCTGGCCAGGCTGATTTCTAACTCCTAGGCTCAAGCAATGCCCCTGCCTCAGCCTCCCAAAGTGCTGGGATTACAAGCGTCAGCCACCATGCCTGGCCATGTGTTTTAGTGCATTTAACTCTCGTGACAACCCTTTGAGACAGGAGTGACTGTTTTTTGTTTTTTTTCCCAGCCTTGTCCTGTCATCCCAGCTGGAATATAGTGGCACAATCACAGTTCACTGTAGCCTTGATCTCCTAGATTCAAGTGATCCTCCTGCCTCAGCCTTCTGAGTAGCTGGGACTACAAGGGTGTACCACCATGTCTGGCTAACTTTTTAAATCTTTTGTAGAGATGGGGTCTCACTATGTTGCCCAGGCTGGTCTCGAACTCCTTGGTTCAAGTGGTCCTCCCACCCCAGCCTCCCAAAGTGCTGGGATTACAGGCGTGAGCCACTAAGCCTGTCCAGGAATGATTGTTAATCAGCATTTTACGGATGGGGTAAGGGAGACAGAGAGAAGCTAAGTTGCTCAAGGTCACACAGTAGCAAAGCCTAGTATTCCAGCCCACTCATCACATCCATTCTAAAGTAGGGGTTGTCACTGTCATCATCATCACCACCACCACCATCACCATCATCTTTATCACCACCACTACCACAGTCATCACCATAGCCACCATCATTCTCATTGTTACCATCATCATTATTGTAATCATCATCATCTAACTTGCCTCATCAGTCTCCACCATAATCACCATCACCATAATCACCCTCATCATTATCATCATCAACCTCATCATATCCTCATCTTCATGATCAGTGCCATCACCTTCATTAGCAGCATCACCATTATCACCATCCTCTTCCTCCTCCTTG
Source organism: Piliocolobus tephrosceles (assembly GCF_002776525.5). Taxonomy (NCBI): domain Eukaryota; kingdom Metazoa; phylum Chordata; class Mammalia; order Primates; family Cercopithecidae; genus Piliocolobus; species Piliocolobus tephrosceles. The sequence continues at coordinate 115,000,084 of NC_045443.1, forward strand.
GCATCATGACCACACCAGCATCTTCATGACCACCAGCATCATCTTCATAATCATCACGTGAGGAAACTATAGTTCAGAGTGGTTAAGTCACTAGCCTAAGTCACACAGCTAGTGATGGTGGATTCAAACCCAGGCTTGTTCTGGATGCTAGAGCCTGACATTTTTTGGAGACAGTCTTGCTCTGTTACCCAGGCTGGAGTGCAGTGGTGCAATCCTAGCTCACTGCAGCCTTGACCTCCTAGGCTTGAGCGATCCTCCCACCTCTGCCTCTCCAGTAGCTGGGACTACAGGCGTGCATCACCCTACCTGGCAATGTTGTAAATTTTTTGTACAGACAGGGTCTCACTGTGTTGTGCAGGCTGGTCTCAAACTCCCAAACTCAAGTGATCCTCTTGCCTCGGCCTCCCAAAGTGCTGGGATTACAGGTATGAGCCACCAGAATCTTACTCACTAACTTTTCCTGGCTTCCTGTCCCTGAACTCTAACAGGCTCAGGATGAGCTGATCTCAGCTAGGTTCCACAAGCTGGCCACCCTCTGAGATGGAGATAGGAGTGGGCACCAAAATCCAGATGGCCTCATCAGACCTGTCTTACTCTCTGAGTCCTTCTACTCTCCAAGTACTGCCCTCCTACTTCCCAACAGCCTTTCTCCTTTTGGCTCTCCTATCCAATTTGACTCTGACCATGGCCTCTGTCTGTGTCTAACTGGGCAATGCAGCTTGCCCTGTGGCTCATCTTGGTTTGGGTCCCAGGCATTAAGACTGGCCGTTGTCTTGCCTTCTGTTCTATGTTCCTAGCTTTGGGGACTCCTCCATCCCCCAATCTGGTACAATGACAGTCATCTTGGATGCACCAGAAGCCACGGTCCAAGCTCTGAGAGCGAGACCCCCAGTGACCCCTCCAGCAGCTCCCTCTGGGCCACTCAGATGCCCTGCCTGCAGTGTTTCACGTCGTCCCTGAGGCCCACGTCAAAGCCACTTCCGCTCTTCTGCCTGGAGAGGTTTGCAATTCGTCAGAGGGAACATTCTGTTTCACCCTCTTTAAAATGTCACCAAAACATACCCAGAGTGGCTCTTGATTACAGGCATTTCCCAAGTTAACGGTACCTACATGATCATAAACAGAAGTATCGTCTGCTGAGAGTGCTGCTCTAAATGTCACTCAGTTCCCTTTCAGCTCTGAAACTACTGATCCTACATCACATGACCATAAGTGAGGATTCAGCAGAGAAGGGAGGAGGTTAATGTATTTGGAGCCTCTATAACATTCCGGGTACTTGCACAGAAGTTATTTCATTTAATTTCAACAGACATTAAAAGTCCCCATTTTACACACGAAAAAACTGAACCCAGAGGGGTATGTAAGTTTCCCAAGGCCCCATCGTCAGCATATAGTACAGCTGGGATTTGAAACTAGGTGTGACTGATGAGCTGCCAAGACCCTTCCTTTTTTATTTTATTTATTTTTTGAGACAGAGTCTCACTCTGTTGCCCAGGCTGGAGTGCAGTGACGTGATCTCGGCTCACTGCAACCTCTGCCTCCCAGGTTCAAGCGATTCTCCTGCCTCAGCCTCCCACATAGCTGGGATTACAGGCACACACCACCATGCCCAGCTAATTTTTGTTTTTTTTTTTTAATAGAGATTGGGTTTCTTCACCATGTTGGCCAGGCTGGTCTCAAACCCCTGACCTCAGGTGATCCGCCTGCCTTGGCCTCCCAAAGTGCTGGGATTACAGGAGATCCTTCCTTTTTTAAAACAGAGATAGGAAAAACTGGTTAGGATGCTCACTCTAAGCCACAGGCTACAGAGCAAGTAACCCAACATCTCCTGTGGAGTGAAGCCAATTTACAAAAATTACAAGGTACAATTACCCAGGCAATTTGGAAATGATCACATGGGTTGTCTTATGTGAATTTGCAGAGAGAGTTTCTTTTACCATCATTCTTTTTTTTTTTAATCCATTAAGACCTTCGTTTAAATAATGCAGTTGAAGTGTTTTGCCGACTAAAACTTAATTTTGAAATCCTGTGTGATGGGCATACACATTATTATTATTATTATTATTATTATTATTATTATTATTATTATTATTTTTAGATGGAGTCTTGCTTGTTGCCCAGGTTGGGGTGTAGTGGCGTGATCTCGGCTCACTATAACCTCCATTTCCCAGATTCAAGTGAGTCTCCTGCCTCAGCCTCCCTAGTAGCTGGGATTATAGGTGTGCGCCACCACGCCCATCTAACTTCAAATTTTTTTTTTTTTATTTTTAGTAGAGACAGGGTTTCACCATGTTGGCCAGGCTGGTCTTGAACTCCTAGTCTCGAGTGATCCACCCAGGAAGGATATTTTTAATACGGGATCATGAGAAACATCCAGGTTGAACTATTTTGCTTCCCTTCACCCAGAAGCAAAATCAGAAGCAGATTTAGTTCAATTCTCAACCCACAATCTGTCAGTGATAACCAGGTCTGAAGGAAATATCTGGCTTATCACCACAAATCTGTTCAACCTGGATCCACCTGTTTGCTGGGGTTGCAGGAGCAGTGTAGCATGCTGGTTAAGGATGTGGCTGTGGATTGGGAAGAACTGGGTTCAAGTCCTGGCTTTGCTGGTTATAAACTATGCAACTCTGGACACTTCACCTGTCTCAGACTCAGTGTACTCGTCTGTTAAATAGGGTCAATAATATCTGCAATGATTAAAGGAGGTAAAGCTTATGATGCTTAGCAGTGTGGCACCTGCTATCACTCTTACTGCTTATGGAGGATCAGAAAGAAATAGAGAAAGAAACTTCTAGCTCTGTGTAGAACAGTGACTATTCCTCTATGCCATCCCTGTCTAGTAGAACTTCCTGCGATGATGGAAATGTCTCATATCTGCACTATCGCATATTATAGCCGCTAGACACATGTGGCAATTGAGCATTTGAAATGAGGTTATTGTCATGGAGGAACTAAATTTTAAGTTTTACTTAACTTGGATTGATTTAAACTTAAAGAGCCAAATGTGGCTTAAGGCTATATTGTCAGACAGTGCAACCGCCGGAGACCTGAAGGCTCCAAAGACTGGGAATTGAAGGCATACATGGCTCCAATCAGGGGGCATCTTTGCTGGGGGTCTACACTCAGACACTTTCTAAGCTGCCACGTCTTGTTCACGGAACCCAGGAATTCGGTAATTGTCTACTTCCCTTCCAGACTATCATTCTTGGCCCTGATCTCTTGACTCCTCCCTCTTCCCGAGGAGCACATCGTGTCCACCCTTACCTTTATACTTAAGCTCCCCAGGTTGCTCTTTCATATTCCCTCTGCTGAGAGCCAACTCCTGCTCAGCCTTGATGGCCCACTTCATGTCCCACCTGTCCTGGGAATTGAATGAAATCAGGCATGTAAAATGCCTAGCACATAATCAGCACTAACTAAACATGAGTGATGTATATTTCCACTTAGAACTAAGAAAACTGATGCCCAGAGAGATTAGGTAATTTGTCAGAGGTCACACAGCAGGCAACAAGAGCTTGCAGATGAGATGTCTCTTCATTGTTGTCCCAGCTGAGAGTCACTGTGTATAGGGCTTATGTGGAGGGCCTCTGGGAGGGCAGCATTTGGTTGGACCTCATATCTGAGAAGAACCTCAAACTTAGATGTTAGATGTTCTCTCCAAGTGGGGTAGATGTGTTGAATATATTCATTCATACATAAATTTAGTAACTCTGTTGTATTATTATTATTTTGAGACAGAGTCTCACTCTGTCACCCAGGTTGGAGTGCAGTGGCACGATCTCAGCTTACTGCAAACTCCTAGGTTCAAGCGATTCTCTTGCCTCAGCCTCCTGAGTAGCTGAGATTACAGACCTGTACCACCACGCCTTGCTAATTTTTGTATTTTTAGTAGTGACAGAGTTTCACCAGGTTGGCCAGGCTGGTCTCCAGCTCCTGACCTCAAGTGATCCATCTGCCTCAACCTCCCAAAATGTTGGGATTACAGGTGTGAGCCACTGCACCTGGCCTGTTTTATTATTTATTTACTAAAAATATATTGAGAGCTCACAGAAGGAGATGGACAGGGCCTCTTTTGACTTCTGAGATGTCTGGATGGTAACTCCCCTTTAACAGAGCTCATGAGTCTTGGTCTTGCCCAGCTGCCTGGAATAATCTCAGTTTAGATTAGAGTTTCTCTACTTCCACACTACTGGTATTTGGGGCCTGATAATTTCTTGTTGCCGGGGCTGTCCTGTGGATTGGAGGATGTTTGAGCAGCATTCCTGGCCTCTGCACACTAGATGCCAGTAGCAACCCTATCCTCAAAGTCATCACAACCAAAAAATGCTTCCAGAGATTGCAAAGTGCCCCCTGGGAGGCAAAATTGTACTCCTACCCATGGAGAGGCACTCTCAGTGGTTTAGATGTGGCTGAGCATCTCAACGTGACGCTTCCAAGTTCCTTCCCATCCTTGCTCTATGCTCACCCAAGGATCTGCAAGGACTTATTCACCAGCTGTCCCTTGTTCCCAGATGGAATTGACGAGCTCGCCTTCACTAAATGGCCCTCACCCACCCCCTCAGGTGTCCTTCTCCGTCTGGAAAAGCCATCCCCCAGTGAGCCTGGCATTCTGGTGGCCAGTGTCCCCAGGGCTATCACATGATCACATTTGGTGGTTCTCAAACTCCAGGGTGCATCCAAATCAACTGAGGGGCTTGTTAAAATTCAGATTCCTGGCCAGGCATGGTGACACATGCCTGTAATTCCAGCACTTTAGGAGGCCGAGGTGGGAGGTTCACTTGAGCCCAGGAATTCCAGACCAGGCTGGACAACAAAGTAAGATCCTGTCTATATACAAAATAAAAAAATTAGCTGAGCGCGATGGCGCTTGCCTATAGTCCCAACTACTGGGGAAGCTGAGGCAGGAGAATCACTTGAGCCCAGGAGGCTGAGACGGCAGTGAGGTAAGGTTGCGCCACTGCACTCCAGCCTGGGCGACAGAGACAGACCCTGTCACACACACACAAACCCCCCTCAGATTTCTGAGCTCTCCTCCTAGACAGTTTGAGTAGTGGGTCTAGGAGGGAATCCTAGAATCTGCGTCATCAGAAGCACCCCAGGTGGTCCATGGACACACTGGGAGACCCATTTCGCTGGGAGCTCTCTGGCCCAGGCTCTAGCAGTAGGCAGCAAGGTTCCTTCTGGGTTAGAGATGTCAGCCTCCCTATCTCCTTTCCTTTTTTTTTTTTTCTTTTTTTTTTTTTTTTTTTTGAGACAGAGTTGCGCTGTGTCACCCAGGCTGGAGTGCAGTGGCCGGATCTCAGCTCACTGCAAGCTCCACCTCCCGGGTTTACGCCATTCTCCTGCCTCAGCCTCCCGAGTAGTTGGGACTACAGGCGCCGCCACCTCGCCCGGCTAGTTTTTTGTATTTTTAGTAGAGACGGGGTTTCACCGTGTTAGCCAGGATGGTCTCGATCTCCTGACCTCGTGATCCGCCCATCTCGGCCTCCCAAAGTGCTGGGATTACAGGCTTGAGCCACCGCGCCCGGCCTTCTCCTTTCCTTTTTTCACCACCATCCTCCTATAAGGCCAGATGTGGAGTTCTGCCTCCCTCCTGGTAAGCATTTTCTATGCTTTCCGGCGAGAACAAAACTAAATTCTTTTTTCTTCCACTTCAATAGCTGGATGGTTGTACCCAAGCCAAAAGTTGCTCGTGCATCTCTAAACCTTCTGAGAATCTTTGCCAGATCCTTCCAACTGTGGCTTCCTAAGAACCAGGCCCCCCAACCTCTTGCACGGAAGGAAAAGGGGTCCTGGGCTTGATTTCCCAGGAAGTTTGAATGTTGGTCGATTGGCCCGATGCTGAGCACTTACAGAGCCCGAGGATCTGGGAGGGGAGCAGGTGGGCCAGGCCTGTGTGCTGGGCACAGGGAGACGGGGGCTGCTGCCTGTTCCGGCCAACCAGACAAGGAGGCCGCCGAGGAGCAGCTGGTGCTGGCAGGAGGCCCTGACCACATTTTTTCAGCAGACACCACACTCTCTCTGACTCCTGCTTCTCCTGGCCCTGCATGCTCCAACAGCCTTGGTTTCTGCCTCCACCTGGTCTGGAACGCTGGGAGCTGAGTAGGAAGTAGGAAGTAGGAAGACTTGGAGGCTGTGGAGGCTGGCACTGGGGTCTCCGCAAAGCTTTTCTTCTAGATTTCATCATGCTTAGAGTGGGAGGAATGGGAAGTTCTTGTTAAACAGAAAAGTATGCTTTATTATTATGATTTTTAGAGACAAAGTCTCGCTGTGTCACCTAGGCTGGAGGACAGAGGCATGATCATAGCTTACTGCAGCCTCGAACTTCTGGGCTCAAGTGATCCTCCTGTCTCAGTTTCCTGAGTAGCAGGGATTATAGGCATGCACCACCATCCCTGACTAATTTTTAAATTTTTTTGTAGAGATGGGGTCTTGCTATGTTGCCCAGGCTGGTTTTAAACTCCTTGGCCTAAGCAATCCTCCTGCCTTGGCCTCCCAGTGCTGGGATTACAGGCGTGCGCCACCACACCTGGCCAAAAGTATGCTTTCAAGAGGAGGAATTCTACCATGAACGCCGCAGCTGGGAAGTGAGGAGAGGGCCTTTGGGCTCCGTCACAATCATGACTTAATTGTTAACATCACCAAAGGTTGGCAGGATTCTCAAACTCACGTGTCTGCAGAAGACAGGCTGGTGAGGATAATGTGTGGACTGGGCTGTCTGGATGCTGCAGGACGAGAGACCCCACAGTGATCCTGTTCCAGCTCCTGCCACTGGTTGCCTCACAAGGATGTAGACTCTGTATTAACAGTTCTTTGGAATTTTTTTTTTAAGAGGCTGAAGACTGATTTCACCACAAATTCACTATTCTGGAAAACTGCAGGCCAAATAAACTCATGGGAGAACTGTGTGTGCTCCTCAACCTTGTTCGCAACCCTTGCCCTAATAGGATGTTTTGAGTTCCTCTCTTTGGAGGAATGTTCCAGAGAGGTGGAGTTCCTACGATCCAGGTGTGGTCTGGCCTGTGATGAGCGTACCAGCCACTGGCCCTCACACGGAACCTGAGCGCTAGTTCTGGAAGAAATCTTAAGGCTTACGTGGTCCACATCTCATTTTTACGGATGGGAAAACTGATGCCCAAAGAGGTCAAAGGGCTTTCCTAAAGTACATAGCTGGTGAGTGGTAAAGTGGAAGGAGGGGCTAGAAGCAAGGTCAGTGGACTCAGTCCAGTGAGACCTCATAGGGATGGTGGCAGGGATAGCCATCGGTTAGCCCAGGGCTGGGCCAGAGCATTGCTCCATGGTGTTGGTTAGATGAGTGTGGTAGACTGGATAACAGCCCAAGGATCTCAGATCCTAATCCCTTGAACCCGTATATGTTTCCTTAAATGGAGAAAGGGTCTCTGCAGATATATTGTGATGTTAAAGATCTTGAGATGGGCAGATTCCCTGGGGTTTTCTCTGTGGGCCCTCAATGTAATCACGTGTCTTAATAAGAGGGCTACAGAGGGAGCTCTGACTACAGAGGGGATATCACCACGGAAGCCAGATGCTCTGTTCCTGGTTTTGAAAATGGAGGAAGGGGCCACAAGCCAAAGGATGCAAGGAACGCAGCTTTAGACCCTGGAAGAGGCAAGGAAATGAGTTCTCTCCAAGAGCCTCCGGGAAAGAACACAGTCCTGCTGATACTTTGATTTGATATCAGCCCAGGGAGACCACTTCAGACTTAAGACCGTCAGAATGATAAGGGAATAAAGGTGTATTGCTTTCAGCCACCAAGTTTGGGGTGATTTGTTATGCAGCCATAGGAAGCTGACACAATGAGTGAATGGGGGCGGGGACAGGGATGACAGTAGGGTGGTTGATGAGCCCACCCATGTGTCCAGCCTCACTGCCCACCACTCTCCCCCTCCACTCACTATGCTCAAGCCCGTCGAGCTTTCTGTCCTTTGCACGTTCCCACCCGGTTCCTGTCTCAGGGCCTTTGCTCCTGCTGTGCCTTCTGCTAGGAACACCCTTTCCTAGATGTCACATGGTTGGTATCTTTGGCCTCAGTAAAAATGTTGCCTTTTCAGAAAGCCCCTTCCTGACCCCCCTATCTAATGCTCTACCACACCCCAAGACACTTTTCTTCAAATCACTGTTTTATTTCCTTCATAGCATGTACCACTATCTAAGACGACTGCATTTGTCTTATTTATTTATTTATTTATTTATTTATTTATTTATTTATTTAATTTATTTATTTAGAGACGGAGTCTCATTCTGTTGTCCAGACTGGAGTGCAGTGTCATGGTCTTGGCTCACTGCAGCGTCTGCCTCCCGAGTTCAAGCGATTCTCCTGCCTCAGTTTCTTGGGTAGCTGGGATTACCTCACCTGGCTGATTTTTGTATTTTTAATAGAGACAGAGTTTTACCATGTTGGCCAGGCTGGTCTCGAAATCCTGACCTCAAGGGATCCACCTGCCTCGCCCTCCCAAAGTGCTGGGATTATAGGCATGGGCCACTGCACCTGGCCTATTTATTTTTGATTTCTGGTCTCTGATATGATTCTCCAAGGGCAGAAGTTCACCATGGAATTCCCAGGGCTGAGGACAGTGTCAGGGCAGAATGGATGCTCAGTAAACATTCATTCCATGAAAGGCGGTGAGAAGCCCCCTGGTTACCCATTATTTTTGGTGGGTGGGCAGGCTTATCCCATGGTTCTTCCTCAGAATAAAGGGCCAGGTACCCACCTGGCAAGACAGCAGGGACACAGATGGGGAGAGGGTCCAAAGCGAGAGTAACCCCGGGAAGGGTGGATGGGGAGCTGCTTATGTTCAAGTGGGTAAGATCAGAATGAAAGGTGGAGATTCAGGTTGAAGGCTAAGTTACTGGGCTTAGTTCCTTAATTGAAATATACCCCAGTAGAAGGATTCCAAGCTCTGAGATACATCAAGTGCACCCTGGAGGAGTGCTTCTGACTCAGACAGTCCTGGAATCAATACTGCCATCGGTCATGCTGAGGTCAGTTCTAATGGAGAGTTCTAACTAGCGTGAGTCCTCTAAGCAAAAACTGAGCCAGTCAGTCATCTTCCCTGCTGTAGAGAAAGCCAAGGGGGAACAGACTCCTTCCTTCCTTCCTGCCTTCCCTCCCTCCCTCTTTCCTTCCCTCCCTCTCTCCTTCCTTCCCT